>NC_055966.1:4554339-4684339 GCF_018492685.1 Alosa sapidissima
TAATGTCCTCATTGGCACACAGCAGAGAAAAGCAATGAGGCGAGAGGAAAGAGAGGTTAGCTTAAGTGCTTCTTTAAGCACTCATTTAAACATAGCTATTCACAGGGTATCTAGTACTAAAGATCTGTATGTTTGCTTATGTCTCAGGCTTTTGCGAAAAAAGAAACGCTGATCTATACTGAGGTTGGGAGAAGGAAAAAAAACATACCATTTGTTGGCCACTTATTTCTATACACTTTGTTTTTTTCACATAGATAAGAAATGCTGAAGTGTACTCTATTAATATACAGTAGAAAGGTTAAATACTAAGTGCAACAATGACTCAACAGTGACATTACGCTCAAAGACTGGCTGTTCCATGTGTGTTTGCGCCCTCTGGTGGACTGGGATGGAACTGATTGATAACTGGTCAACTCTCCTCTATTTCATGTCCCACAAGCCTCCTCATTGGCATTACATTACTCCAACGGCTCTGGGTAAAAGGGCCATGAACTTTCACTCACATTTCTAAGACACTAGGGTCACAAAGGATAAAAAACATCAAGTGTACAGGGTTAACAGAGTTGTGTACAGGGCCATCATTTCAATTCACTCTTCAAAACATTTGGGCATTACAATCCACATTTGTTTGATTATTCAAATGCAAGAAAGGTTTATTTGTTTAACACTTTCACATTCATAACATTTGACACAGAACACACTCTCTCAAAAAGGGAGCCCTTGTTAGACACAAAATATAGTTCAAGCCTATTTCTGCACCACAGCAGTCATCATTAGTCATGAAACACACAAGTTCACCACAGTCCTGTTACAATGTTGAGTCTGAGGCTCTGAGTTTTACAACAGGTTTGAGCCCAGCCCCATGGTATCTAAGGCAACAGAGTATAGAAATTAGCCACACTTTTGTTATTTACAGAAATGTGTGTGTGAGTGTGTATGTTAATAAGTGGCGTTATTTAAATAAATGGCCACATTTCACAGTAGTCACTACCGAGTCCTGCATGAGGTAGACAGATGAGTTTTCCATGATGAACATTATATTGTTATGTAGCTTTTGGCTGATTTTGGTTACAATGTTCTTTGGGAGGTCTCATATCTAGTAGTCTTGGAAAGTATATATATATATATATGGTATGATGAAACAGGTGATATGGTGATCCCAGGGAGAATCCTCTGGGATCCATCCCATAATCTGTGCTCTCAATATGAGCTGTAATCGTCAAGCAGATGAGATGCAAACTGAATCGGTTTAAGAATTAATTTGAGCCTATATAGATTGATAATTATTACCTTGTTACATATCTGCTAAAGGCTTATTATTCTTTCTTAGACTCATAGTGAAACAAGGGAGCGGTCCAAGGGTTAGTCCAAAGGGCAGCAGACAGACCTAGCAGTTGTTTGACAGCAATCATCTGACAGATTAAAATACCAGGACTTTATAGCTATTAGTAAGAATTACAGCTTTTCTGTGCAATTTCACCTCTTCCATTGAGTAATTAATAATGTACAGGTGACATGTTTCATGGTTGAGCCATATTCTGATACCTCATCTAGACCATGCATTACCACAATGACAACCTGAAAGATATACAGAAGGATAATCATACTTTCATAATTTGACAAGTGAAATGTGCAAATTATACATTCCACTTACTGTATCTACAGTAAATGTCAAATGATTTCTCTGGCGATACTCTGAATTACACATAGTGGTCCATATAGAGCTAAATATTACATATTTACTGTTTTAGTGAGTCTTATATCTTACTCAACTCTGTGCTCTGAATCTATCAGGCATTATGTCTGTGTCAGACAGGCACTGTTCACATATTATGTCAATTGTTTCGTGCAAATAAAATACTTAATTTACATAATGTATATTCAAAAACAAATTAACCTCTGTAGGCATGCTTTCCAACAAAGTCAGCGACAAGCCTTTTTAAACACAAAATTGAAATCCCAGTCGCAACAATCAAAACACTGTTCATGTTCATTCTTCTCCCTAAAACAGACCTCTTATGCAAAGGCCTCACAGGGGAACTACCAATTCAAAGGCAATGTGATTCTCTGAAGGCACTTGGAGGAAGGCTTGTGTCCTTATTAGGGGCACACAGTCCTTTTACAAAGCCAAAGAGCGAGCACCTCTAGCTGGGGCTGCTCTGGGAGATGATCCCCTAACCTGCTCCTTTTCAGCCCAGCGTCTCACAGACCTGCAGCACACTCTGGTTGAAGTCATCCGGCTGATCTGCAAACACGTAGTGGCCAGCCCCACGGATAGCCTTTTGGAAACCAGCAGAGGGACAGAGTGAGAGGAAGCTGGGAGAACTACTAATAAATAATATAAAATAATAAAGCGTGTCACAACTTGGACAGGTTACATGTTCTTGAACACTCTGTGGTGTCTTTGGAACATTCTGTTCTTCAAAAAGTTATAGTACAGTTGATTTCTGCTCCACCTAACCCGACACATGCAAACGGCACAGCCTCAGTATTCCTGAAAAACGCAACTGAATGACAATCATCTGTACATATCTAAGACTGTAAAGGTTTTACGGTCATGTACTTCACTAAACTAGAAGCACTGACCTGTCTGAGCCTCATTAAGTTGCACAACAGATGACAACATAGGAAGAACATCTTATCTACTATCTACCACAGACTCATAAGATGGTTGACTTACAATAATCTCCACATGGGAATCTGGTCGCAGCTCCTTGATAGAGTTGCCAGAGTAGCCATCTATGCTGGAGCGAGAGCCATAGATGATAGTCATGGGGATGTCCGCATGGATCAGGCCAATTCGCTGCAGCATTGGCCGCTTGGCCCAGCCATAGGGTATTGTCATGTTTTTGAAGGCTGTTTCACCACTAATGGAGACAAACAAAGCATTAACACTGTACAGCATCAACCACACCAAGATAGGGTTCATTAAAAATCACTGTGTTGTCGACAGAAAAACAAACCAACTACTGTAACTAGACTGCTCTAAGGCAGTTAAGGCGAAGGGCCCTATCTCACAGCGTTATCAAAAGTGAGAAATCATTTTTAGACCTGATCATGAGTCAGGGCTGATCCAAGTTTTATGAAAACCAGGCAATTATTGCATAATGGATAGATGAATATGTTTCCATTATTGTTCCTATTAGTACTGTTTGAGAGGAAGAGCATGAGGAAGTATGGCTTGAGCAAAGAAAGATGGACGAACTGCAGGTGACTGACCTTGGAGTTTGCACATTGAGATGGTATATGTAGTCTGTCACAGTGTTATCATTAAACACAGATACGTATTTCTTCTGAAAGTCTGGCCTCAGTGTCTGTACAAGAGCTGGACCTGAGGACACACAGGAATGTCACATGAATTGGACACAACACACACACACACACACACACACACACACACACACACAAACCTTTATGATGACTGATACTCACACAGTATGCAATACTGCCTTTATATATGTATCTACCTTATTTCTCTGAAGTGATTCCAGTCTGTGGTCTAATCACAGTCCACAAGTTAAAGCACAGAAAGTGAAACAATAATTTAAGCCCTCAGACAGTAAACAATTGTATAGGCACTGAAAACAGGCCATCTCCCAAAGGAAGAAAATCACAGGCATAAGGCATGAAATGACAAAAACATGAAATCTACTGGGGTGAGCTGCAGCTAGTAGAGCAATGTTGAAACACAGTGTTTCTTACCAGATTTATAAAACTACTAAAACATATGTCCATGACTTATATATATACACTATCTTCAGTGAGTCAGTGACCTCATTAATCCATTTGTCTTTCACCAGTGCAAATGGTATGTCATTCCAAATGCATTCCTAAAATCTGAAATGGGATTAGTGGCGAGCAGCTCCTACTACAGATAACCTTTCATTAGTTCTGTACTGTCTAACTTGTTACTGGGATCCTTTACATCCGTCTTCTCAGGTCGTAAAGCTCTGCATGTTAAAAACAGAAGCAGTGTCTATATAGTCTAAATCTGAATGGAATGATAAAATATGCATCCCTACCTAGTGGCCCAGCAACCCTGAGCCCTGCCAGAGGGTTAAAGGGGCTCAGCATGGCTCCCAAGGCCTTGATCCAGATGGGGATGGGTCGGTCCTCGTCTCCGGGGTCAGGCCTCTGAGGGAAACCCCACGGTTCCACGAAGATCAGATGCTTGACTCTGTTGCGTAAGCAGCCGTGTAGCACAGCTCAGCAGAAGAACCAAACACACACTAGCACGCACTGAAACCCTGCTCAGCTCTGCACCTGCATGCTATTGCTCTCAGCTTTGTTAAGTATCAGCCTTAAGCTACAACACATCTTATAATGATAATGAAGATCAATTGGGAGCAATGAACTCTTTCCTATGCTACTGTGGCTTCAATAACACCATCCATATAAATAAAAGTTTTACTGTAGCAGAGAATATTAACTCTGATGAGCAAATCATTAAGTGAGTTTATATGCAGTGCCTCATGTTCAGATGATTCCAATGTAAACCAGAGTACTATAGACTTGGCTGTTCCGGCCCCTAAATCAAACCTTTCAAATCTCAGCTATGGATAAGACCCAAAATTCGACATGGATTTGTTGGGGTTATTATGCAGAGCAGATAAAAACGGAAGCAGTAATGGACACAATCCTAATGCACCGTGCACATTAGTTCTGACCCATCTCAGCCCTCCAGACAAATATGTCCACTCAGAGCTTGGCTATTTCGGAGAAGGAAGGATTGTCTTAGCACGAAACGTCTTTTAAATGAATTCTCTGAATGGATCTCTTTCTGTGGGCTCCATTACAACCCTTAAGGGCATTCAGTTGTTTATTAGTGCAACACGAAAAACACTAAAAGATCTTCTGCCACATACAGAGTATGAGCTTTTAGCTCACTAACCTGGCTGGGTAATTGAGGGCATATGCTGCTGCCAGGTATCCGCCCAGGTTGTGGCCGAGCAGGACCATGCTCTCCAGCCCCACAGCGGTCCTCCACTGCTCAATGGACTCCACAAACTGCAGCTCGGCCTCCTGTGCGTCGCTACTGAAATCTGGCCGGCTGCTCTGGCCAAAGCCCAGCAGGTCGAAGGCATAAACTGGCCTCTGCTGGGACAGGGCGTCCAGGTTGAGCACCCACAGCCCAACACCTCCCCCAAAGCCATGCAGCAGAACCAAGGGGGTGGACTCGTTGCCTGCTTTCTCACAAAAGGCCAGCGTTGACAGCACATTCTGATTTGAGATAGGCACATACTGCCTGGAGAATTTACTTTTTACGGCTAGAGAAAGACAAGAGAGAGAGGGTAAAACAAAGGATGAGCTCAGACCGATTTGTACACTGTGTCACAAAAACTCACATGCTTCATGCAGTCTAGGAAAAGATTAATTTAAAGGGGAACTTGGCAACTATTTTAACGTAATAAACCCGTTTAGAAATCATTTGGATGGTTAAATGACCTGTTCCGGTGAAAATGGTGACTTTTCCCGCTGCCCCTAGCGTCCCCAGGCGGAAAACCAACCTTGCAACATTGCGACTACCGTCCCGGAAAGAGAAGTGAGAAACAAGAAACTCGTTTTAAATCGTGTTTCTTACCTTGTAACATCCACATTGTCTGCCAAACTTATGCTAACCGTTTTGCTAGCTTGTAAACAAATCCATGTGCTTTATCGTTACCTTTTTCCACAGTTTGAAATAGCATAATGCACAATTTCTCCAGCAGAGGCGGAAATCCTGCCAAGTTTCCCTTTAAGGTTGTGGAATATTATGGTTTTCAATATATTACAGATAATGTAAAATCTTGTATGAATTAGGCACAATTCAAGTGGAATGGCAGAGAAAATAGGAAAGCAGACACTGGCACTCACGGAGTAGTATCTTCTCTTCAGCATCTTTCAAATGGCTAGTGGAAGTTGGACACCAGGAAGGTAGCCAGCTGCTAATCCACCAGGACCTGTCAGAAATGTCCGTCAGAAGAAATGTACATCAAATGTAAGGTACTTGTTCATGATAGCAGTGATCTATTCTAAGCTGTTATAGCTGTAACAGTACAAAAATAAATAAAACAAATAAGTCAAAATTACATTTTGCTGAAAAAAGCAGAAGAGTGCAGTAGTAACACAACAAATAGAGGTTCAAGCTCCCTGTGTAACACCCAGAGTTGTGCTTTCTGAATATATGCAGTAATCTTCTTGACTATTCCCAACAGACTTGAGTCCATCACCAATATTTCACAAGAGCCACTCGTTCCTTGCCCACTATAACAAAGGCAACAATTTCCACCAGAGAGGTTCACAAATCACACTTCATATCTTCAGAAGAAGACTTGTGACTTCACTGTAAGATCAAATATCCTTAAACGAGAAAACAGACCTCATTTCACACATTGGTAGCCATATAACCTACAGTAGTAGAAGGTTAGACAGCTACAAGTAAGCCTACACTAAAGATCCTCTATTAATATATATCTTGTTTTATCCCCTATCATATGACTAAAAATTATAAACTATAAAACACTAATGATATCTAACAGATTAACTATAACTGGATATTATTTTAAACCCAATTACAACAATAATAGGGTATAACGTATTGTTATAGAGTTTGCTAAATATAGCCTAACTGTGTGTTGATGTAATGAGTAGGCTAGCCTATCATAGGCTAGACATGTTGTGTTGACATCTAGACGGTCTGACATTGTTTTAGCCTGAAAGACATTTTAATGCCAACAAACATGATCAATCTAACAAACAAGAGCTAAAGCAAACTTCCACTGCAACATCAGCTGTAGTGATTTGAGATCGTAAGAGAGGTGAACTAGGCAACGACACTTAACTTTATAACCTAATGTAGAATACACAATGAAGCTCCACATGTTTAAGTTGTATAATAATACTTGTTAGTAGTGTTATTGTTGGTCTAAACTGTGTTTAGTTTCTGTTTTTACTTACCCCCTGTCTGTTGACACAGGCTCATCGGCCATTTTTCGACGTCGCATGACGTCACGGTTGGAGCTAGTGTGCGTGCAGGTGCTGCTCTGTTCCCAACCACAATCGTGTCAGTCGGACCCAATTTGATACATTAATTTGATACATTAATTTGTTACATTAATTTGTTACAATGTCGCGATTCGCTACAAGCAATGCAAATATAGCAATGAAGATTCCAAGTGCAGCTGTAACACTAGTTCCTGTTGCCCAATCAGACATTTGAGCATGACAATACCAGATAGTTTCT
This sequence comes from Alosa sapidissima, assembly GCF_018492685.1. NCBI lineage: Eukaryota > Metazoa > Chordata > Actinopteri > Clupeiformes > Clupeidae > Alosa > Alosa sapidissima. The sequence goes on from NC_055966.1 coordinate 4,561,562, forward strand.
AAAAATCGTAAATGTGGATGTGGCTACGGCTATACCTACAGTACATACCTGCTACGAAATCACTGTGTACCCGTGAGTGACTTATCCATAACAGTAGCGTTAAGTGGTGGGTGGGGTGGGTGTGCTTTACTTTGTATGGTTAAGAAGCTTGTCTTCCTCAGCGATTTTTTTTCTCTGCGCCTGTCTCCTCTACTCGATGACGTGGAGGAAGTGAGGAACTTTGTATGCGGTCTGAGTCAGTTCCACATTAAGACATCACAACTAAACGTAGCCTATCCTTGCTTTCTCGATCACATAACAAATGGACAGCTGTTATTTTCTGTGAAAAGCTACTTCTCAGACTCCACACTTGTGGCGTTAAGGCACACGGTGAGTAGGCTATGCTGTACGAATGCTAGGGCCTAGCAGACAGTGTAGCTTTCTGCTTAGGCTACTACCACTGTACCGTTAACAAGACGACAGATATTCTGTCACGGCACGTTTTTATTTAGCACTAGCCTATACTGTGAATCTGTATACTTTAAAGTGGTTACCACCAGCCGTAAGTATATAAAGCCCCTTCTAAGCTTAAGCTAACTTGCTCCGCCTCCGCCCATGCATGATGTTTTGGTAGCTTACCAACTGTCATCTGTCATAAGACTCGTTCGGTTTTGCAGCACAGATTTTCCTATAAGTCTCATAGCCTACAATTCTGCCGTGACTTTGGGAATATAAAGGAGCCTTATAGAGCATTAGTTGGCGGTGGGCGTTTCCACCAGCGTGGCAGGACAGATGCCGGCCAGGAGTGCTGCAAAACACACCTTTTAAAACCGGTCAGGTTGCCTAAGATCTGAACTTTGGACGTCACCTCCATCCACTAACACTGGTTGTCAAGATGACTCAACTACTGTATAACTTAACACCACAGAGGAATTTGAATGATAACTTAGGTTATAACAATACTTTGCTGCAAAGTACAATTGATTAGATTGATTAGTGTTTTACTTAATGACCGGCAGTGTACTGATTGTTGTATTGTTCTTTGGTGCAAGTGGAGGTAGGGCTGTCATCATTCAATGTGATTTACTCTGTTCAGTAGCCTAGGCCTGGCCTAGTAGTTCATTTTGGAGGCAGCAGATATAAACTTTGTGTAAGATATAACTCAAGTACCCTACAATAGTTGCAGTAAGCTGAGTTCACTAAACATTTGCATATGCCACTGGACAGCACATTGTGACACTGGCTCAGCCATAAAACTCAACATGTTATATTACTCCAAAGAGAATGCCTGGCCTGTCTCTTTTGTCAGATTGTCCTGGTAATATATTTTATTTATGAGTCGTATCCCTGCTCCTCTTACAGCACAGGGAGTGGGAAAATGCAAAGTGGCTGGTCAGTTTCTGACAGTGATGGGACAGCCTTTACCCCTATGGTGGTCCTGGAGTTGGCTGAGGACACCAGAGAAGAGGCCATCAAATGGTTGCTAAGCAGGATACGAGATAAGGAGCAGAATGGAGGTAAGCCCTTACAGTATTGTTGGTGCTATGAGTAGTACAGGTCCACATAACATGGTTGCATTGTGGGTACAGTAGGTAAGACTGGAAGTGTTTTGACGTCATCATTTCACACACACAATTTTCACCATCCAAAGTAACGTCCTTACATAATATGAAGCAGGTTTTTTTAGAACCTGATATGCTGTCAAGTTCCATCAATATACATTGTTGTGTTCAATGTTGTATACTCAGATTGCTGTCATCTTAAAACTTTGCTAAGTTGTCAAAACATTCTGATTTGGTTCAAACTTCTCTTTCTACACCAGACACCAGAATCAACATATTAATTTCACTGACTATTTAAGTTTATATCATCCACTGACACAGATGAAGACCTAATGGCTGAAAAGTTTGTTTGTTACCCCTGTCGTTACTAAAGGAAGTGCAACCTTTGGTGTGCAACCTTTTTTGATGTAGTTTATATCATCCAAGAATAAAAACATTTTGTATACACACTGGACAATAACAAGTGAAATGACATAATGATGCCAGTACAGGATGCTGAAACCAACATATTTAGAAAGTTGGTCTTGTTGGTCATCGAGCTAGTTACCAGTTGTCAGCTTATAGACATTACCACTTCCATTATGCTATTTCAGTTGCATTCCACATGCCCCAGAACATGTGCTGCCTATTTGCAAATGATTTGGGTGGTGCCTATGCCATCTGGTTCATTTTCAGGTTTAACCTCTTGCAGTCAATGCATCAAAAGTAAAAAAAAACACTAGGAAAACAAAAATCTGTGGAGGCCTTCAAGTTGTCACAGTATGGGCATTTTCTTTTTACTTCAGTGTGTTTTCTATATGATCCTTTGTCTTTGTTAACTAAGAAAAGATGGGATGCAGTGTTAGTTTTGAAAAAGCTTTTTTTATTCTCTCATGTTTTTCTCTATCATTATGCTTGAGACTATTGATGGTTAGACAAATGTTTTGGACAGAATATTTACTGTTGGCTCTGACGTGTGTGTGTGTGTGTGTGTGTGTGTGTAATAGCAACAAATGCTACAGCACAACAACACAAATATATTGCTGAGCAATACATTTCTGAACCAGCAGAGTAGCTACTTTTTCTTATATGGGTACCCTCAGAAAAGTGCAGAGTGTGATCTGCTCAGACATTTGGATCTTGCAGGGGCTGAGTTGTTGGTGGAGCAACTGCTCACCGGAGACCATGATGGTCAGAAGGGCAACCCCAACGTTTTCCTAGTTGGCTCCACCCTGAAGAGGCTGCTGCACGGAGCTGAGGATGTAGGCCTCTTCAAGGAGTTCAATGATGACTCCATGCGTGGCTTCACATACACCAACAAAGACAACTTCAAAGACTTCCAAGGTTCGTGAATGTTTACTTTGTTCGCCGTGTTGGCAGATTTATGTGTTATTGTTTTTCTCTGTGCATTATCATTGCTCAGCTCATTTTGTAGTCATTGTCCATCAAATTAGTTTCTAAATTCCAAATAGAAAAACATTCATGTTTCTGTGAAAAACGTTCATAGTTTGACATTAAAATGCAAACACATATTATGGTCAATGTGCTTGGGAATATCACTGTATCACTGCACTGCTACATTGGAAGACGTTCCTCTTACTTGAGCTAACTGCTAGATGAGTTGCTGTATTGCTATTGTTTCAATGAGCATGTGTGATTTGCCTACTGTATACCCAGGTGATGGAGACGGCTTCTTGAGTGTGGCAGAATGCCAGTACATCATCAAACACGAGCTGGACACTCTGAGAGCCAAAGATGAAGCCAATGTGCCTGGATATCCCAAAGCCAAGCTTTACCCTGGCAAATCCATTAGTAAGTCACATAGATGCATGCGAAGCTGGCACATGTGTTATTTAATAAGTAAATCAATCACTAAATTTGGTTGTAGAATTATGTGAAGCTCTAAGAAACCTTGGTCAGACATTTGCAGCAACAGCTTGGGAGCTCTATGGACAGCTAGACACAGATAATAATTTCTTTGTTTACATCAGTGGTTTGTTAACATTTGGCCATTTAGTTAGCCTATTAAATGTGTGGGTAACCCTGAACTATCCATGTAATCTAATGTTTCATCTGTGTTTTTATTTGTGAAGTGTTGCAGTAGACATGCCACATTTGATGACAGGAAAATTAATCCTACAAATGAAATAAATAGTTTTACCCCTTGTAGTTCGCAGGTTACAATCGAAAGGAATTCTCTACCAGGTCTTCCCTCTCCATGACAAAGAGGAACTCAAAAGACTTTCATTTTCATGGTATCGAAAGGTCAAACTTTCATTTCAACCTCTTAGTAAGTAATTTTTTCCATTCAATTTGATTTTTAAAATGTATTTTCAAGAATCAATGAATTGTTAATGTGTAAACATTAACAATAATGCTCCAATTTTGAGAAGGTACCTCACAGCATGAGTTGTAAACCTGTAGAGGGCCGACATCTGTTTGTTGGAGTGCTGAGTTGTTAAGAGAGGTGGCTCCACTCAGATAAGACGAGTTCTTGCATAGACTTTGACCCCCAACACTGCATATGATGTCAGGGATCGTTGTTGAAGCTACGTCATTGTAAAGATGTGCATTTACCTTAACCAGTTGCTTCATGCACAGCATGCAACACTGCGAGCACCAATAAAGAAAGCAAACTCTGATGCCATTAACCACAACACATTCATTAAACATGTGTGAGAGTTGCCTACATATCCGGATCTCCTAAGCTCTGTGTCTCTTTGATCCCTTCTCCCCCACCCCCCACCATACCAATCCAGATGATATCAGGCACTACTTTGGCGAGGGCCTGGCGCTCTACTTTGGCTTCTTGGAGTACTTCACCTTGGCCATGCTGCCCATGGCCCTCATTGGCATCCCGTACTACCTGTGGGACTGGGAGGATTATGACAAGTACGTGCTGTTTGCCGTTTTCAACCTGGTGTGGTCCACCGTCTTCCTCGAGGTGTGGAAACGCTTCAGTGCCACGCTGGCATTCAGCTGGGGAACGCTGAGTCGCAAGAAGGCCTTCGAGGAGCCCCGGGCTGGCTTCCACGGCGTGCTGGGCTTCAACCCGGTCACCGGCCGCGAGGAACCCGTCTACCCCAACAGCAAGCGTCTGCTGAGGATCTACCTGGTGTCCGTGCCCTTTGTGCTGCTGTGCCTCTACTTGTCCTTCTATATCATGATGATCTACTTTGACATGGAGAGCTGGGCGCTGGCTCTGTACGAGGTGGAGCCCAACTTCTGGACGGGTCTGTTCCTGTTTGTGCCCAGTATCATCTACGCAGTGGTCATAGAGGTGTTGAACTTGCTCTACCGCTATGCTGCAGAGTTCCTCACTGACTGGGGTGAGTGTCCTAGAACAAGTGGGCTAATATTGCACATCCGTTATGTTTTTGAGTATGTGTACATGTTCCACATCCACATACATACCTATTTCACTTGCTCATATTATGTGTTTCTACATTGATGAGCCAAAACATTATTGGCCACTCACAGATGATACAAATATCTAGCTTCTAAAAAATAGCACTTGGTAAGGTCTGTGATACATTTGACTCAAAGCCAACGCTATACATGTAACAGCATGAATGATGGCCAGATAACTTTGGGGTACACAGTCGAAATCGCCTCAATTGTCTATGCAAGCATTGAAACTGGACCTTAGAATGATGGAAGTTTGTGAAATATTTTGGCTCATCGGTATATTTAGATTTGGATGATAGCATTGAAATTGATAAAATTAAAATGCTATTGTACAGTATGACCTGTTTCTAATTGCATCTGACTGTAAGGAAGATACATTTAGTTAAATGTTCAGTCTAGTCATCTCAGCTGTGTATTTTCACATTTTGGAAATAATATTGCTATTTCTTATGTGTTTTTGTTTAGAAAACCACAGACTGGAAACATCATATCAGAATCATCTTGTGTTGAAAGTACTGGTGGTGAGTGAATTCATTTAAAATATATTCCCAATGTTTAAAACTATTCACTACTTTTTGCTCTTTAAAATGCCTTTGTTGTGGCAACTTGATCATTTGCATGTTGAATTAACTTGTGACAACATTGGAAGTGTTTTTTAAGAGTTCTTCTCCCCCCCACACACAGTTTAACTTCTTCAACTGCTTTGCATCTCTCTTTTACATCGCTTTTGTGATGCAAGACATGGTGCTCCTTCGCCAGGCAAGTCATCTGTTAATTACATGGATTTCTTGTAGACCTTACATCTGATTATTCAAGGCTCATGAAACTTGTACTTATAATGTGACATGACATTTCTGCCTTTCAGAGCCTGGCCACGCTGCTCATCACCTCCCAGATCCTGAACCAGATCATGGAGGCCTTCCTGCCTTACTGGCTGCAGAGGCGACGCAACAAGAAGGCTCACAAGCGGCTGCACAGGGTCATGGCAGACCAGGAGCTGCCCCTGGCACAGCAGGCCCAGCTGGAGTTGGACATGAGCACATATCTGGTGAGGGGCCAGCCACTGATTGGATTTCAATTTAACGCCTAACAGGAATAGATGTGACAACACTGTGATATTTTGTTAACTCTCTCTCTGTCTCTGTCTCTCCGAAAATGAGTTGCCGTTAAACATTTTATATACTGTAGATGTGACTAATATGTGTATTGCAAACACTGCAATATTTTGTTAACTCTCTCCGTCTCTCTGTAAATGAGTTGCTGTGACTGCACAGATGTAGCATATCTTATAACGGGGCCGACTCCGAGTCACTGATTGAATTTCAATGTAACATCCTATATACAGTACATGTGTCAACACTGCAGTATTTTGTTAACTCTCTATGTCTCTGCAAATGAGTTGCCGTGACTATACAGATGTAGCATATCTGGTAACAGGGCCCAGACACTGATTGTATTTTAATTTAACATCCTATAAGAATAGATGTGACGACAAATATATGAGTTGCCATGACTGTATGCTATATACACAGAGCATAGTAGGAGTAGAGAGCACATGTCCTATAGCCTACAGTAGCAGTAGAGAGTAGAGAGCACATGTCCTATAGCCTACAGTAGCAGTAGAGAGTAGAGAGCACATGTCCTATAGCCTACAGTAGGAGTAGAGAGCACATGTCCTACAGTACAGTAGGTAAAAGTTGACTTCTACTGGAGCCACTCCCATTCATCTGCATATCTTTATCAACAAACATAAGGATACATAGAGAATTGAGCTATGTACAAGTGGGAGCTTAATGGAAGTTCAAACATGTTGGATCAATAGCATTGCATTCTGTAGTGCCATTTCTATAGCCATATGGGAGTGCTACAGAAGGAGAGCCTAAGGGATGTGTACTACTACACCTAGAGGACTGGGAATGAAAGTGTAGTCATGAGCAGTTGTGTGTTGTGTTCTGTGTCTAAAGGGCACCTTTGATGACTACCTGGAGCAGTTCCTTCTGTTTGGGTACGTGAGCCTGTTCTCATGTGTCTACCCGTTGGCTGCGGTGCTGGTGGTGCTGAATAATATCACAGAGGTCTACTCGGATGCCTTCAAGATGTGTCATGTCTTCAAGAGGCCTTTTGCAGAGCCCGCCTCAAACATCGGAGTGTGGCAGGTACGCATAGATTCTCTTAACAGTAACACAAATGGAAGATGTTGCTGGTTGCTGTTGTTGAAAATATGAGCAATGACACGGCAAAGACATAATCATTTTTACATCGTCTGGCTTACAGCTGGCATTTGAGACGATGAGTGTGATTGCCGTGGTGACCAACTGTGCCTTGATTGGTCTGTCTCCACAAGTGAAGGCCTACTTCCTGGAGTCTGACACCCAACTTATTCTTCTGGTTGTGTGTGTCGAGGTAAGATCTACAAATGGTGTTGGTCACTCAAGATGCAAAATACTTGACAAGCTTTGACTGCTTGTTTGATATTTTTGTAAGCTATTGTATGCTATCAGTTTGACTGAAATTTCAGTTCTGATCAGACAAGATTTGTGAAGATTAAATTATCCACCATCAAATATGTAAACCGCATGTAAACTGATAATGAAAATATAGGAGTTAGTGACTTGACTCAGACCAGAGGAGGGGCAGAATGAAAACAATGGTAAAGTAAAAAAAAGTATTTTGTTTTTGTTTTGGTTAATTTGTTCTTTTCAAACTATGAATGTTTAATCATGTTATTAATCACCAGTGTGTTAAACTAGTACAGCCTATGGATTTTAATCTGTTAATAGCAACAACCGTTGCGGTCTATCCTTATCTAAGGGATAAGGATATCACAACATAATTAAACATAATTAAAACACTTCGACGCGTTTCGGCAAGCCTTCCTGACGAAGGCTTCATGCCGAAACGCGTCGAAGTGTTTTAATTATGTTGTGCCCATTAAAAAAAAGGCATTTTAACTACAAAGAAGATGAGTGCCTTGGTATTCTACAACTTTTCTAAAATGAACTAAGCCTGTCACCAAAGAGCACCACCTTTACAAAGTTTTGACTAAGTTCCTGGTAGCACTCCAACTGGACTTGATTCTCTGATATTCTCCTGGGTGTTTGTTGCATGCTGTGCTGCTATGTGAGGCATTCTTGCTGGAATGAATCTGTCCACTCATAATTAATGATTCATGATGATTTTCAGAGTGGTAGTCCATGTGATGTATCAAAATGCCTCAGGTGTAAAGGATTTACAGTATGATGTGTTTTTGTGTGTATAATCTGTATGCACATGTAGGTCTTCATGAATAACACCCTTGTTTGCAGTGGTGGATTGATATCTGCAGTAAGGTGACAGGTCCACCATGTGGCGCCAGTGAGCTGTTTTTGAGTGTGTGGACTGAGCAGCACCCTCCCTTGCCCTGTTCCTCTCGTGTGTGTGTGTGTGTGTGTGTGTGTCTGTGTGTGTGTGCATGCGTGTGTGACGTTGCTATGAAGAGTGTTGTGATGCTGCAGACATAAATAGACCAGAGAGCATTGACTGGGCCTTAGCCTGGATAATCCAGTGTTCTGCCTCGGAATGAGGTCCCAGTCCACATGTGTTAGCGTCAGAATTAGGAGTGAATCACACACTTGATCTGTGCCTCGTAGCCCCCTAGAGAAACCGTCTGAGGAACCTCAGAAGACATGGGAGGGGAGATGTGCAGGGGCAAAGCGGATGACCGGGGAGTGCATGCTAGGACGAGATAAAGCAGGACATTTTTGTTGTTTGTTTTCACGCTGCCTTAGGAAAAAAAAATGAGGAAATGAGGAAATGATTTTGCACTGCATGTCGCTGCGTGTTTTTCCACTAATTAAGACGATACAGTGATTGCTGGATGGGTAATTGGGTCACATTGATTTCTGCGTGAGCGCTGTACATGAGAAATGAGTTCTAAAAACGTGGAGACTTTGGGGAGACTCTCTGCTCCAGAGTGATTACTGCTGGCTGTGTAGGCTGACGGGGCGGCAGGGCTACTCCGTGCTTCGCTGGCCTCACACGTAAACACCTCCAGCGTATGCTGCCAGACGCCGCTCCTCTGTCAGCTCCTTAATGGATACTGACCCTCCTGTCCCATGACTGACTAATGTGTGGAGACAGTCCCCAGCACGTCAGCTAAGACATGTCTGTGTCCACTGCAGGGACACTGAATGTCAAGGGTATTATTTGTTTGTTTTGGAGTACATTTTCAGGTGTAGCTAAACTGGAGATTTGGATACTGTGAGTTGGGGAGGAAAGAAGAGGTAGTTTGTAATTGGTTGCTGTATATTGTGTATGAAAAGGGTTTCACAGTAAAAGATGGTCTCTTAATATTGGTATTTTGCTCACTGGAGAGTGTGTCACATGCCATCCAATGGAATTTGCTCTTGTGCTTTCCGTATGTCTGAGTTCTGTCTCAAGAGGAGAAAACTCATCAGAAGAGCAGTAGCCTACTCACTTCATAAGCTCAGTGTACATACTTAGGGTGTCTGACAGAAGCCCATGCACACAGGCACAGTATGTTAACGCTTAGTCAGTTATCAAGCTTGTTTATTTTGAAATGATCATTACTAGCATTCACCTCAGCTTCACTTAAACACAAACGGAAATATCTCTTTTAATCTTCAGGATTGTGTTAAAGGACTTGGCACTGTAATCTTAAGTGACTGCCATCATAATTGTGTGCATTGATCTTTAAATCTGTAAACAAATCACATTAATTGGGTTGTTAGGAGTTCATGGATCAGTGGCCAGTAGAGACCAGTTCAGGCCTGCACCTCTGTCTACACGACTGAGAGTATGTTTGTGCAGCGCCTCAGGCTTGGCCAGGGACTGTTTTACGCTTTCCTTGTCAGTGCTGTGATGTCTGGCAGCCCAGACCGCTGCCTATTTTAGGGCATATGATACGCAGGTAATTACACGATGGCATGCCTCAGAGAGCAGTAACCAGGCAACAGGGTAGCCACGGAGACGGGAGAAGTCTCGGGACCAGGCGTAACAGAAGTGCTCGATGGAAGTCCCTCCAGCTATAGGCCCTTAAGGAGAACATTTACCAGGCTTCCCATCGCAGAGTCTCATGTTGACTTAACAGAGCTGGTTGTTACATAATGATGCTGCCTGACATCCTGCATGACTTCCTCCTTTATGATTGATGTGAACTAATTTTAGCTTTACAATACAAAAGGTTGTCATTTGAAATCATGGTGATCTTATCGAGGACACTAGATGATCATTGCAGATCATTTGCAGACATTTCCAACCTGTGTTGCTCTATTCTTTTCCTAGCTGAGTTGATGGCACCCTCTATGCGTTGTCCAGATGATCCCAAACAAATCCATGCTGAACTCAATGTCTGCCTGAGACACACTTGAGAAGATGTTTATGCTCATGGAGTTTGTGTAGAGAGAGCAGAGGCTGAGGCCAGAGAGGCGGAGACAAATCCAGGCCCTGGTGTGCTGCTGCTCTTGTGTCTTGTTGTTCAGTGAAACAACCTGGTGAGGGGATTTCATTAGCCAGTCAGGCGCGGCGAAGGGCCTGCAATTGGATGATAAGTGAGAGAGATGACAGGAGAGCTCAGCAGCTTCTTAGTGAGGCAGCACTCATATGGCAGTGAGGGCCAGAGAGAAGTAGGGAGGAGCAGAGAGGACTAGTGAGGAGCAGAGAGGAGTAGGAAGGAGTAGTGAGGAGTAGGGAGGAGCAGAGAGGACTAGTGAGGAGCAGAGAGGAGCAGAGAGGAGCAGGGAGGAGTAGTGAGGAGTAGTGAGGAGCAGAGAGGAGTAGTGAGGAGTAGTGAGGAGCAGTGAGGAGCAGGGAGGAGCAGTCAGGAGCAGAGAGGAGTTGTGAGGAGCAGGGAGGAGTAGCAAGGAGCAGTGAGGAGCAGTGAGGAGTAGTGAGGAGTAGTGAGGAGCAGTGAGAAGCAGAGAGGGACAGGGGTCCTGAGGACCACAGGCTCCACATCTGCAGGAGGGGCTTCACAACAGAGACCGAGCGTGATGTGACAGGACTGCCCACAGCCATTGTCAGAAGCATGTCACAGTGTACTTCAAACAGTAATAAGTACTAATATTACAACATGGTCATAAAAAAACAAAATATTCAAAACAGTATATAGATGCCAGCCCACACACATAAACAAATGCAAGGGAGAAAAAATAGGTTTTGTTGTCAGAAGCACACATTCACAAAGCAGGCTCTCAAGAATATAATCAGTAATTATATGTCACCAAATATCGCTAAATGGTCTATTATGTTATGTTATTTACAAACATTTATGTTATGTAACATTTTATTAAAGTATGATATTGTACATTATATACAGTAATAGTAGCCTATATAGATAATATAGATAATATTGTACATTATATACAGTAATAGTAGCCTATGTTTATGTGGATGAAGAAGCCCATGTATTTTCAGTAGAGGTTGATGCCACGGTTTCCCTCTAAAATCAGTCAGTAGCGCAGTACTAAAAATCCCATTTCCTTATTCTAATATGTGTAATATGTAGTAAATGACTGTCTGTCTGTAATGCCACTGCTGCACTGCTGCTGTTGTCTGTGGCTCTCTGCTCCGCTGATGTGCAGCCTCATGATAATGAAATAACTTGATTGCTTTGCAGATAAACTTGTTATATGTAGACAAACAGACTCACAAGCACACACACATACTGGCAGACACACAGAAACACACCACCACTGTTTTTTTCCACATGACCTATAAATGCAGACCTCATTCAGGGTATCTGAGCTGAGTCATATCAGGAATGCATCAGTCGGCATGGACACCAGACACAATAGCATTCTTATAGATTTTGGCTCAAATAATTGCTGCCCCTCAGCTAGCAGGGAAAGAGCAAGTGTGTTCCTACGAGCAGGCTTTCACCAACGTGCTTCCTGTCCCATAGAGCTGCTGAGACATTGTGTCCTCTGCAGATGGACACATTGATATGTAAGAGAGGAGTGGCTGAGATTAGGCATTCCGTTTGCATCCGGCCCTGTTCCGTGCGGAGACGCCGACCCATCATCCCTGGGAGAGCGGAGTGAAGGTGGAGCAGCCTGGTGATTTACTCTTAATGATGAGGGGCATGGCAACTGCTAAGTGGGATGAATGCTGGAGGGCGTTGGGCCTTGGGTAGCAACAGCTCTCTCCTGTCTCCTCCCAATCAATAGGGAAGCTTATGCTTTATAAGCCACTTAACCCAGTGTTGTTGTGTTACAACACCTGTTTTCTGCACAGAATGAGCACAACAGTTTTATTAACAGAGGCTTCGATATGGATTTCGGAGGAGCAACAGTGGAAGCTTTCCAACTTTTCCTCATTCTACCCATTCTGCCTCAAACATTATTCCCTTAGTTGTGTTCAGGTGGATAACATTCATTTCAAATGCGCTTTTAGGTGTTGTGTGGAGAACATGATCAGATAAGACTTTATTTAATCCCACAGCGAGGACATGTGCTGAATTGAATGTGAGCACAATAGGAACGGTGTGGCCTTCCCTGCTCAGGCCCCAGCTCAGCTCTGCTGCAGCACAGACAGTGTCTGTGTCTGTGTCCGCTCTGCTGCAGCACATACAGTGTCTGTGTCTGTGTCCGCTCTTTTCCACTTCTCATAGTTGGCATTCATGTACAGACATGACCATATATGCCCATCCTATTTATCATAGTGACGTAAATGTCACAGTCTGTTGCTTCAGCTGACACCTTGAACCTAAATTTCCTAAATTCCTACATTTCCCTCGGGATCAATAAAGTAGTATCTATCTATCTACCTTCAGGTTGTGAGAACTTGGCCCGCAACTCAATACATGTATTTGATTGAAGACTAGGCCTACCTTATTTTTACTGCAAATAGGAGAAGATCTAACCTTGTGTTCTTAATGTCTGATTCTTACTCTGTCAAAAGCACTCTTCCTCTGCCGCTCCTCTCTGCCCCACCTTTGAGGACGTTCCCCTTGTCCCTCCTCCTCCTCCTCCTCCTCCTCCTCGTCCTCTCGCCTCTGCCAGCAGGACGGCAGGCCTGGGCTTGACCCCATGTCAGGCGCCAGCGTGTAGCGCCGCAGTCCAGTCCATGGTCGGTGTTGTGCCTGGCTCTTTTTCTCCTCCATTAGGCCCACGGGGCCCCGGCGGCTCTGCTGGCAGCCTCCCGTGGCCAGGCCTGCTGTCAGGAGTGCGGGCAGAGCTGCCAGCCTGCCAGCCAGAGCGGAGTAGCGTAGAGTAGAGTAGAGTGGGCACCTAGCCTGGTGCCAGGGCAGCACTCACCTCGCTCAGGTGATGCGGCTAAACGGCTCGGTATTTCATCACACCTGATGAGGTGTTGAAAAGCATTGTGTACAGTACGTCTGTGCCGAGAGGCTGCTGTTCGCTCAGTGTGGCTATCTCTGCCTGGTGTCGCCGCCTCTGTGAGTGTATTGATCAAAGGATTAAGGACAGATACGATCACATCGCATGTGATGACTCAGCCTGTAGACAAGCGCTTGGAACGGGTCCAAACCAAGCGTCTGTGCCCGCGGACAGCTGTTAAGTCCGAGACGGTGTGGCTGTGTGTCCCACCGTGTCTGGCAGTGGAATGAGAGCGACGGCTCTGGGAGAGGGAGAAGCAGGACCGCTCGTCCCCCCCTCAAAGCCACCTGGCCGCTGCCACATTCTCATGCCAAATATGGAGAAAGAGCCCAGGTTGGAATTCAAACACATCATTCTGGTGCCTTTGGTGGAATACAGATGGTCTAACTATTATAAAAATGTTTGAAACTAACAAGAAGGGACACTGAGGTATGAGAGAAGCAAAAATGAAGCTAAAATAGGAGCTACAGTATCTCGGCACTGCATCTCATCTCACACTCCCTTTCTGGCTCACAGCTTCACGCTCTGCGCTCTCCCTCTCTGGGCTTCTGTCTGGAACACCTCTGCCTGACACTATTTGTGCTGCTCAGGTTTGCTGGAGGTGAGGGCCGTCACAACTGTTTAAAAAAGGATGGGACAATGTTTCCGTTGGTGGGAACAGAAGATTGGATGGTGCCAAGTGTGTGTGTGTGTGTGTCAAAGTCAAAGTCAAAGTCTGCTTTATTGTCAATTTCTTCACATGTCAAGACATACAAAGAGATCGAAATTACGTTTCCCACTATCCCTTCCCACTAGGTCCACAGACAAACATAACATTCAAGTAAACAATATAAAAAGTAAAAATAAGAAGGCACATACAATGAAGAAAATAAGAGCAGCAAAATTTGAGTTGAAAATGTGCAATTGTGCATACAGTAGACAGTCAATATAATAGTGCAAAAGTCAGGCCAATAAATGGCTGAGGTAGTTCTGTTTGACCTAAGTATGCAAGTGGCATAGTGGTGCAAGTTATGTAAGAGCAGCAGAAGTGTGTTCAGAAATGTGTTCAGAAGTGTTTTCAGGACAACAGGACAACAACAACAAGTTGCAAAGTGTACAAGTGGAGTAGTGCAAGGCAGCCATTGTGGGTCCAAAGTCCAGGATGTTATGTAACTGAGGGTGGAGGGGGGAGAGTGTGTGTGTGTGTGAGAGACTGACTGAGTGTGTGTGAGCATGTGAGGGATGCTTACCCTAGAGTTGTGTCACATACATCAAAGCCACAATGGCCGTGCACTACCTCAGAATGACTGGCTTCTCTTGAGTTCACTGTGAGTCCCAGTGTGTGTAAGGGAGATCAGTCCAAGGACAGGGACATGTCATGAATGGCTCTGTTTCTTGTCACTGCAGCATATCCTCCTGGCTTTTAAATTCATCCTGGCCTTCGTGATCCCAGACGTCCCCAAGCACATCCAAAACAAGCTGGCCCGCCTGGAGTTTGAGTCCTTGGAGGCGTTCAAGAAAAAAGTGAGTTCAAGAAGAGTGTGTATGTGTGTGTGTGTGTGTGTGTGTGTGTGTGTGTGTGAGAGAGAGAGGTTGTAGACACAGCATTAATTATATAAGTGCATTTGTGTGTTCACACAAAGATATAGAGCTGAATCAACAGTGTGGGTGCTGTACCTAAAGGAGCTGTGGACTTACTTGGGCAAACAGTACCTGACTGATGGGGCTCCACTCCACTCTGTTCTGCACTAATCAGCTCCAGACAGTGAACCACTCCACCTAATCACTGATGGAGATGGAGATCTGTGTGGGTGCATGCCTCCAACTCATTGTGTATAAATGTATGTGTGTGTGTGTGTGTGTGTGTGTGTGTGTGTGTGTACAGTTATGTGGAGAATAATAGCAGTGTATTTTAAAAAATTGAATAAAGCTCAAAATCCTTAGAATAGCTGTGAAAAGTAATCAAGTTTGTGTTATACCTTTACAGAAAGTGAAGAAAAAGGAATGTTAGGCTGTTCAAAAAAATAGCAGTGTTTGCATTTTCTTTACATACTCAAACGACCAACTACTGGCACCTGGGAAAAGGTATTCCAGCCCAGGACGATTGAACTGCATTCCAAAATTCCTCTGCATGTCTGGGTTTTGCCTCAGAAACAGCATTTTTGATGTCACCCCACCATTTTCTATAGGATTGAGGTCTGGGGATCGGGCTGGCCACTCCATAACATCAAACTTGTTAGTGTGGAACCAAGACTTTGCTTGCTTACTGGTGTGTTTTGGGTCATTGTCTTGTTGAAACACCCATTTCAAAGTCATTAGTTCAATCGTTCTGGGCTGGAATACCTGTTTACCGGTGCCAGTAGTTGGTCGACTCCATGCAACACAGATGTAAAGCAATTCTCAGAAATAATGGTAATGCAACTAGATATTAGTGCAGTGATTCAAAGTAAAGCAAAATCTTGATATGAGACATTTGAGTTTATACAGTAAATGTTTGAGTTTGTAAAGTGTGAAAAAATGCAAACACTGCTATTTTTTTGAACAGCCTAACATTCCTTTTTCATTACATTACATTACATTACATTACATTTGGCTGACGCTTTTTAACCAAAGCGACTAACAACATGGTAAACAGTAAGTTTTAGAACAATTCTCACAATTTTAGGACAGTTTAAAAAAAACATTAGAGTACAGTAAGAGTAAGTGCGTCGGTAAGTGCTGTTTTTAACAGTTACTTGTCAGTTTAAAAAGGCTGGTGAGTGCTAGGATCAGTAAGACTTGTTGTAAGTGTTGCTATGAGAGTAGATGTTCTCTAAAGAGCTGGGTCTTCAGGAGTTTTTTGAAAGTGGAAAAGGATGTCCCTGCCCTTGTAGGAACTGGCAGTGTGTTCCACCAACGAGGAACAACAGATGAGAAAAGTTTGGATTGGCTTGAGCATACCGGTGGTAGAGCTAGGCGTCGTTCGTCAGAGGAGCGCAGCGGTCTGGAGGTAGTGTAAGTCTGTATGAGGGCATTCAAGTAGGTGGGAGCAGAACCGGAGACTACTTTGTAGGCAAGCGTTAGAGACTTGAATTTGATGCGGGCCGCCATAGGTAGCCAGTGTAGCTGGATGAGCAGCGGGGTAACATGTGCCCTTTTGGGTTGGTTGTAGACCAGGCGCGCCGCCGCGTTCTGGATCATCTGAAGTGGTTTCACTGCGCAGGCTGGGAGACCTGTCAGGAGGGCATTGCAGTAGTCGAGTCGTGAGATGACTATTGCCTGAACCAGGAGTTGGGTAGCATCTTGAGTCAAGTAAGTCCTGATTTTCCGTATGTTGTAGAGTGCAAAACGGCATGACCGGGCGACTGAGGCAACATGATCCGAGAAGTTTAGTTGGTTGTCAAGAACAACTCCTAGATTTCTTGCAGTCCTGGTCGGTGAAACAGACAGGGAGTCAAATTTGATGTTGATGTCGTGGTGTATGGTAGGTTTAGCTGGGATGACCAGCAGTTCAGTCTTTGAGAGGTTCAGCTGGAGGTGGTGTGCCTTCATCCATGTAGCTATGTCTGAAAGGCAATCCGAGATCCGTGCTGAAACCAGGGGGTCGTCAGGTGGAAAGGACAGATAGAGCTGTGTGTCGTCTGCATAGCAGTGGTATGAGAAGCCGTGCGAACGGATAATCTGTCCCAAGGAGGTGGTGTAGATAGCAAAGAGGAGGGGGCCCAGCACTGAGCCCTGGGGGACCCCTGTGGTGAGATGGTGAGGTGCGGATAGCTGACCAAGCCATGATACGTTAAATGAGCGTCCTGTGAGGTAGGATTCAAACCAGGAGAGAGCAGAACCGGAGATTCCCATGTCAGTGAGTATAGAGAGAAGGATACGGTGATTAACCGTGTCAAAGGCAGCTGATAAGTCAAGCAGAATGAGTACTGATGACCGAGCGGTCGCCCTGGCTTCTTTTAAGGCTTCTGTTACAGACAGCAGAGCCGTTTCGGTAGAGTGGCCGCTTTTGAACCCAGACTGATTTGGATCCAGAAGGTTGTTCTGTGAAAGGAAGTCAGAGACCTGTTTGGAGACTGCTCGTTCAATGCCTTTGGATAGGAAAGGCAGTAGTGAGACAGGGCGGTAGTTCTCGACTTGAGCAGGGTTGAGAGAAGCTTTCTTAAGTAACGGTGTTACCCGGGCCATTTTGAACGCTGTTGGAAATGTGCCGGAGGTTAGCGAGGCATTGATCACATGTGTGATAGCTGGAGCGATGGTCGGGCTGATGGACTGAAGTAGGCTCGTAGGTATAGGGTCCAGCGAGCATGTGGTAGGACGGCTGCATGTCAGGAGTTTTTTCTTCACTTTCTGTAAAGGTATAACACAAACTTGATACATTTTGGTCATGTTTTGATTTGAAATTGAATGTGCAGTGTTCCCAATACATTGATATTATGGAATTAACAGCTATTCTAAGGATTTTGAGCTTTATTCAGTTTTTTAAAACACACTGCTATTATTCTGCACATAACTGTATGTACTACAGCGGGGAAAATAAGTATTGAACACGTCAACATTTTTTTTCAGTAAGTATACTTCCAGTGAGGCTATTTGCATGAAATTTTCACCGGACATGAGTATTACCGGTAATTTATGTAATCCACGCATATATTAAAAATCCAAACATTAATGTCTAAAAGTAGAGTTATGAGTAAACAAGTGGAATGGCACAGGGAAAAAGTATTGAACACGCTAAGAAAAAGCAGTACACAATGGAAAGAAACAAACTGGAATATATAAGTAGTTAGAAAAACTATCCCTCCTCTCTGTGCAAATTGATATAAGCTGGGTTAGTACAAACTGGTGGGCTATAAAAAGGTTGTTATCAAGGTGTCACACAAGAAACATTTCATGATTGGTAAAAGCAAAGAGCTCTCCCAAGACCTTTGCAACCTTATTGTTGCAAAATATATCAATGGAACTGGTTACAGATGCACTTCAAAACTTCAGAATCATCCAGCAAGCAGTATTGGAGCCATTATCTGCAAGTGGAAGGAACATCACTGCATCATCAACTGACCATGCACAGGATCTCCTTGCAAGATTTCTGACCAGGAAGTCAGAAGGATAGTCAAAAGAGTAGCCCAAGAGCCAAGGACCATTCGGAGAAAGCTCCAGAAAGACTTGGAGGCAGCAGGTACAATTGTTAGAGAGAAAATCATAGGTAATGCACTCCACCACCATGGCCTCTATGCACGCTCATCCCACATGACTCTATTACTGAAGAAAAACATGTCAAAGCTCGTTGAAGGTTTGCTACGCAACATTTTGACAATCCTATGAAATACTGAGAGAATGTATTCTGGTCAGGCGAGAGCAAAATTTTACTTTTCAGATGTCATACTACACACCATATTTGGAGGAGAAATGGCACTGTGCATCACCCTAAAAATACCCTACCAACAGTGAGGTTTGATGGTATGATCATGGTATGGGCTGTTTTTCATCTCATGGTACTGGCAGACTTCATACAGTTGAAGGAATGATGAATGGAGTCATTTTGTTCCAGGAGAATCTTCATCATCCTGGTGGATGTTAGGATGAGACATGGCTAGACCTTCCAGCAGGACAATGATCCAAATCATTCAGCAAAGGAAACTCTCAATTGGTTTCAGAGAAAGGAAATCAAGGCCCTGACTTCAATCCAATTGAACAGTTTTGGAAGTTAACTAAAGGATTCACAAGAGGGACCCCTGGAATCTTCAATATTAAAGGACTATCTGTTTAAAAGAATGGGCCAAAATCACCCCAGAATACTGTGACTGATTAGTGTCGTCATACAGAAAATGCCTTGAAGCTGTCATTACGAATAAAGGCTTTTCCACAAAGTATTTAAGAAATTTCAGCAGGCGTGTTAAATACTTTTTTCCTGTGTCCTTCCACTTTATTACACATAACTCTACCTATGGACTTTGATGTTTGGATTTTTTTATATGGGTGGATTATCCGAGTTAATACTAATGTCTGGTGAAAATTTCATGCAAGTAGCCTCATTAGAAGTATACTTACTTACTATACATACTTTAAAAAATGTTGACGTGTTCAATACTTTTTTTTTTCCCCGCTGTATGTATGTTTGTGTTGTAAAGAGAAAGCCAGTGTGTCTCCATGCATATGAGTATGCTAATGAGGTTTGGCAGATGTTTATGACCTGGCAAAATGCTAAGAAGTAGGTCTCTCTCTCTCTCTCTCTCTTTTTCTTTTTCTTTCTTTCTTTCTTTCTTTCTTTCTTTCTTTCTTTCTTTCTTTCTTTCTTTCTCTCTTTCTTTCTTTCCCTTCTTTCTTCCTCTCTCTTATATACACCCAAGAGCAGCACAGGACCTCATTCACACTGAAAGGTTATGAAAGCCACTCAAATTTATGAGCGGAAAGCACGCGTTGTGCATGCCACTCAGTGGGAAAGGGAAATGTATTTGCTCAGTGGGCTTAGCGAGATCCTTAATCTTGGGCCAGCAACAGCCTTGCGTTTGTCAGTGTTTGGAGCAGGGCGCGGTGAGGCTGGGGACATTAATAGATATTAATATGAATCATCTGAATCGCAGCCAGTCTGACAGCCTTTTATCGGATTAAAAATGGAGCCAGAGTGCTCAAGTAATTAGCACGGCTATTATTTCATGCACACAGAGTCCTGAGTGAGACATCTCTAATCAATAGAGGGTAGCCCACTCGTTTCCACAGGTAACTTTAACTCGATTGATTCTTGTTTTCTTGTCGTTTTCTGTTGTTGAGCAGATGCGATCCCGTTCCCACCGGTAAGTCTGATGCCCTAGTTCGGGTACGATACACTGAACTTGCAAGCGGGATATTCTTCCTACAGGCAGTAGGGGCAGGCGAGAGAGTCTTCATTCGCCCTGTAATGAGTCATTTAACCATATACCAACTTACAAAGATGAGTAATTAACACAAACACATTGCCTGGTGTCCCTTTAACATGAATGTGTTTGCAGGTTCTTGGATTGGGATTTTCTACTGCATTGATGGTTTTAATTTGTGTGATAAAGAAAGCATACCCTTGGAGTTTCCGCTTGCCTAAGTAACATTTGAAACGGTTTGAAAGCCATTGTAGCAATGCATGTGGTAACAACAACTCCGAAAGCAAATCCACAGTAGCACTAATGGGCTGGGTGGCACAGCTATTCACACCCATGTTACCATCAGAGAAGCAGTTGGATCATTAATGCTGTCTGGATACCCTCAGGTTGTGTTTTATGTGGATATTATTGCATTCTATTGGATTACTCCATCTGTAGTCTGCCAGCACAGCATCCAAACAGAGAAATGCACCCAGCACTGGTGAGATCCAGTTGTGCAGCTGCACCATGATTGGAAGGATGTTTGGGTATAGTCTGAGATTTTTCTTAGGCAAGCTTTTTCACCCCTCCATTAACATTTTTCAATTAGATGGACTGTGGGCTGTTTCAGGACTCATTGATTAAGTATCAGCATGATGAAGCAGGCTGTGCTATGAGGCCAACATCCTCTGCCTCCTCTGGAGCATCACAAACCAGACCGGACACCGGCTGTGGCCTCTGCCAGCGCTGCACTGTGCTGCGGCTGCACCCCCCTCTCTGGCCAGAGCCTCTGTCTGACTGGCAGGTGATGGCCGCAGCAGGCGTTTGTCTCTCAGCACTGCTGCACAAAGAGCATGTGACACGCCTCGGGATACCTAGAGAAATAGGAGACAGGGTTCAGCGGGAGACGCTGTAAGATGGAGTGAAGAACAGATCTTCTTCCTGTCACTAACCCGCTTCCGCATCTGACCCCATCAATCGCGCCGCCAGCTGACCGTGGCGGATTTTTTTCCACAGGTTCAGCAGTAACTGCAGCAAGGTACACTGGGGGGGGGATGAGCCTCCCGTTTGGGCTCGGCCTAAAATAGCGGCTGGCCTGATGGAAACCCCCTGTTAGCAGCCAGCGCTGGCAGGCACCCAGCGGCACCCAGAGGTGACACAGTGACGGGGAAAGGTCACCCTGCCAGCCCAGGAGAGGATGGCAGAGACACCTCTGGGAGATCCCTCCGCAGCAGTGGCCCCAAGAGGAGCTGAAGCCTGAAGAATACTTTCTTTTTTTTCCTTTATTCCGAAAAAGTCACCTTTATTGGTATGCGGATCACTCTGAACACTGTTGTACAGGATGTTAATAACTACAAGGATATGCGCCACGTGTTGTGTCTGTTTGTTGCCGAAGTTCTGTAATATCACATTTCCCTCTTCTGTGTTGGGACACAGTTTGTTCTTGTTCTGCCTTAATGGCTCCATTATGTGTTTGCCAACTGAGAGTCCATTCAGCCTGCTGACTCCAACATACACATGCTTACGTGCAAACAGACTTGTGTGCTGGAGATACCGCTGTTCCCATGTTCACAAATCTGAAACAAGATGGTGGCACTGAGACGCATCAGAGGAGTCCGTGGAAAAGTTGATGTCCACTACTGCCCAGCATCACCAGGAGGCCGGGGACAGGGCCTCTACCAGCCTCTGCAGCAGGGATGAACTCCCGCAGCTCACACCACTCACTCCGCTAAGGCCATACGGGTGGTTTTCTCCCTGTTGCCAGTATCGGTCCTCAAGGCGTGACCATGCTGGTAGTAGCCTGTTACTTGCTGTTCCATGAAGTCATGACATTCTCTGGGTACAGGAACCCACATAGATGCGTTTTAAAAACAACACATACACAGAACTCATTGTGTTGTTTATTATACATAAAAAAATGTCCATGCATCCACACACAAAGGACAGGGAACAATCATCACTCCAGTGTGTCCATTTGTGGAGAAACTGCTAAGAAGAGATGCAACATCAAATACCTAACAGAGATATGATGCACACAGCCTTTTCCGAACGTCTGTGAGAAGTACTAAATGTAGCCAAATGTGGGAAAATTCTGTTGGTCAGAACATGGTTCCTTTTTCTGGCCATATAATGGGCATCAGGACAGCAGGACAAGTGAGTCATGGAGGATTGCTGTCAGAGTCTAACGTTAGTGGCCAGTGTGAGGTTTAGATGGCCTTCACTGACCTCCACCACAGCGTTTGGAATGCTGCCAAAGCACAAGTCACTACCACCATCAATTAAACATGTTAGTTGCTCTCATCGCCGTTTGGAATGTGCTCCTCTTGACTGTGTAAAGGTAACTGTACATGGGGTCATCCTGTGATCAAGATCAGCCTTGAGCTGGTGTCTGTGTCCATGTTTTCAAACACAGCCCTTAGGAGTTGGGTTCCCGATGCTCCAGGAAGGCTCATGTCTCATATGATTCTGTACAATAAGATGCTTGTTGTGGTAGACGGATCATTTGGGTGACTCAGTGAGGGCTTCTTCCTTTGGGTTGTGCAGACAGACCCTTGCCTGAGTACTTTCATCTGGGGTTGTGAGGTCTCATCATGAGTCATGCTGGTGGCCTAGTTGCAGTCCTCACCATGTCAAAGGGTTTGACTGTGTATATGGCTTGTCCCTAGACCTTAAGGACAGCTCAGTCTTATGTCAGGAAAATCCAGTCAGCAGTACAGTAGCTAACAGTTTTAAACCTAACATTCAGAAATAGTTGACACCATTTCACCCTTTCAGATGGTCTTGGCGTTCATGGTTATGCTCAACACTGATAGGCCACATGGCAAACTAGTGTTAAAAATATCTGATAACTGCAGAACCCTAATCATGTCTAGCACTGAAGAAGGACTATTTTGCTATAGTGCAGAGGACCATGACCTAGAACTGCAGCACTGTGATCTAAAAAAGGAATTGCCGGTTTATCCTAATTGGTTACCTTTCTACCTAAAATGAGTGAATTTGTCTCCAATTCATCAAATGCTTCCTGCTTGGCCATCTCGGATTTACCTGGATTTTTTGTACAGCAGTCGTTCATGACCGTATTACTGTATTACTGATCTAATCATCTGACTGGTTTTCTGCAGTGTTTTATTGCATTGCATGTTCACAGACCTCTGTGATTAAAATTCAAAATTTTGTATACTAACAGCTGGGCCTATAAAAGCTATCCATACTGTGTGTGTGTGTGTGTGTGTGTGTGTGTGTGTGTGTGTGTGTTACGGATAAACGGGTGAGCTTTGATGACAAGCTCATGTTCCCTCTGTTCAAGGTTTCTGCCGTGTGAAAGGCTCAGGAAAAGATGCCTGTGTCAGCAGAGTTTCCCCTATCGATCCCACTACTGCATTAAAGTTAATTGCATATTCCACAGAGAATGTAATTTGCCTTTTTATGCTGCAGGCATGGGAATGAATTGATTAACTCCGGCTTCTGGACTATCAGACGAATGTAGTGAAATGAAGAAAAAACAAATTGCTTGTAATATTTTCTATGTTAATGCTACATTCCTGAAAATCTGTGGGTTACATTATGTAATCGGACCTACAGTAGTTTAGGATGATTGTAATTGTACACATGCATTGCTGTGTTCTTTATTTGTAGTCACATGTAATTTGGCTAATACCAGTGCTGGATGTCTCAGCTGGTGGAGCTGATGTTGGCCATCCTGTAATGGTGTTCATGTCCACCACGCTGAGTGGCTGCGTTGTGACTAATGTAGACAGAGCTTGTTCTGAGTCACTAAAAACAAAACCCTTGCAGCCACACACTCACACAGTGAGTTCTTCTTCTCCTCAGTAGGGTGGACTTTAAAGGTTAAAATTCAAACCTGTGGCTATTTTTGTTCACTCAGTTGGTTTCTGCTGTTATGGCACAGAAAGAGCTTATCTGTGAAGAGAAAATGTCTGTTGTTTTGATGTTGTTCTTTTGTCTTTCCAGAAAATCTTGGAGACCTCTGGGATCCCCAACAAACACTGAGGAGAAAAGAGATCGCCAACACAGACACTGAAGCCGAAGCTCTTCCTTGAAATATTAGACAACAGTGGAAGGTGTTTACAATACATATTGGACAGAATGCGCTCCTTGGCCGAACACGCTGTGCTGCACTGGCTTGTCGTCACAGCTTCTGACTGTTACTGAACCTTGCTATAATCCAGAGGCCTTCACCTTCTGCAGAAATTTGTTTTGTAGATAAGTTATTCAGTCTGTTGAATTGCACAGCTCAAGCACCATGGATGAGGTGGAGCGTCTTTGATCTAAAATCTGTAAGGGTATTTTTTGTTGCAAATGCCAGGGTCAGCTCCTATTATGGCTATGTAATGTCCTTAAGGCACACGGTTTGAATGGTCCACACGACTAGCTGCATTAATGTACCATCTTGTTCTTTTCTAAATATGGATACCATCAAATGAAATTCCTTCAAAAATAGAATGAATAACCCTTTATCTCCCTCTCCAGACATCATGGTCATCTTTACTGTGGGTTTGAAATCTCCATATCAGAAGTGGTCCTCTAAATATAGGCCTTTGTAGACAAAACAAAAAACCCAATGCATAAGCCAATACCTCAGGAACACTGACACATCAGCACTTCTGTAGGCCTGCACTGGAATGGCTTCACCATTATCCCAAAAAGCATTACATATCAGCAGCTTATTCTCCTACCGGCAATTCAAAATATATCAATATTTAAATGGTTTGTGGTTAATTGAGCAACGGAATATACTATTGTTGCAATCTGACAAGAAATTACTTAATCATTTATTTATTTTTAGAACTTATACTCAAATGTCATGCAATGCCTTTAAATGTCACCATATCAAGTGCTACAGTATTATGGCCCTCGCGCATCGCGTTGGATATCACATTCGTCACAGAACTTGATGCCGAGTTATACGTGTTCTTCCTTCCTGGGAATAAATGTATAAGAGGCAATACATGTGTTGGTGCTCTGAGACCATCTATGGAGTAGAATGTATATTGAGTGACCTGAAGCTGGACGCACACATAGCTTCTCTCCACCCCCTCACCCAGACACTCGGACAGATCTCAGCAATGACACTAAAAAAAGGTAAATGGCTGAGCTGCATGAAGCTGCACCATTCCTCCAGAGTGCTCGCTCTCTCTCTCTCTCTCTGTGTGTGTGTGTGTGTGTCTGAGAGGGTGCAAGGTTGATGAGAGGACTGGTGGTGGGGAGGGTCTGGCTGGGTAGAGGTGCTGGGTTACCTGAGCTCTCAGCCAGAACAAGCTGGATGTAAATCACTACAGAGTAGCTGTCATCACGGGATGGGTTAACGGCTCCTTGAAAACGTCACCTTCAACCTTTAACACCATTCCTCCTCAAAAGTTCAGTCCTCTCCACTTCCATGAACAGATTTGTAGACCTGTGTAACCTTGTATTACTAAGCTGATAAAATCTCGCCTTACGATACTTAGTGATGATGTAGTCACATTTTTGTTGTCAAACAGTACAGAAGACAAGACCAAAACACAGGTTGAGGACATTTTCCACAACATTTAATTTTGGACATTACCATAGCTATATGTAACCTCTGAGGACAAAGTTTCAACATTTGAACATTTAGTTATTTTTGCTTTTTCAATTTGTATTCATTTATTCTAGTACATGTTTTGGTCCAGTAACATTTTAGTGGTGTTTTTTTTTTTTTTATTATTCTTAAAAAAAAAAAAAAAAAAAATCTTCCTCGATGTACGTGGATCAATAATGTTAAACTAACAACACATGCACATCATTCCCCTGGTTATATCAGGGCAGGACAGGCTCAGAGACTGACATGGGTACAGCAATGAGGTTCTCCTTTTTTTTCTTCTTTTTTTCCCTCTCCTTTGTCACCTCGGTTTCATCAGACACTCATAACTAATAAGGCTATATTACAGCTAGGAACCAAAATGGCCAACACTTAAGATCTAAATACAGAGCACCATATATACACCTATATTTACAGACCTTTCAGTTCAGAAGAAAACAAAAAATACTCAAGATGATCATTTTCTGTTACAGTCAAAACAGCCATCCCAAGGCTGTACATGTTGGAAATATAAAAACAAAAGAAGTGTATTTACATATAGCTGCAACTCATAGCTTATTGCCAATGCCCTTAAAATAGATTTCAAGATTTTCCCCCACCCACTAGATTGCTCTGGTTCTTTAGCCTGGCTTGTTTAAAGTGTGCAGGCCAAGTGTAATCTCCCCGAGAGGAGGACACTCCACCCCCTGACTGACTGACTGAGCGAGCGAGGCCTCAGGCCTCCTGGTACCCCCAATCCAGCCTTCTCTTGCAATCCAGATCCCACTTTCACAAAGCATTTTAAAACAGCAGTCCTTTCCAAAAATAAAACTTCTGAAAAACATATCTACACACACACACTCTCACACATACATCCACACGCCTCCCATTTACACCCCCTCAAACTACTCTGTGTGAGCACTCGTTGACAGTAACTAAAAAGAAGAGTCATGAAAAAAAGCAAACACTTGGGAGAGTATTGACACGAGTTGAGACACACACACACACACACCAAACTAGAGTGGCCGCAGTGCTCACGAGGCTGCTGCACACTCCACCCTGTTTCTGTTTTCTGTGTCTGGGCCACTGTACATGGGCATCTGAACTAGACCTGAACTCAGGGGCAGAAAGACAGACAGATGGGACTCATCAAGGCATCCATCTCTGGTGGTGTGGCCCTCATCATGTCCTGGTGACGCACTAGCAGAGGAGTCTGCCCAGAGAAGCTGTGGCATCACCCCATGTGGACGTGTAAAAAGTTACGAAACAAAATGGCCATTATCCATGTGGGCAGTGATGAAATATGTTTTGATCCTTCATTCTTCATCCTTCAGACACCATCATTCAATCTCTTGTTCAGTAGTATAGCACGTACAGATTGACCAAATAGACCACAGGAAGGTCTGATGTTCTGATGTATATTGGAAATTGGAACAGACATTTTCTTAAAATCAGAATTGATTTAAAGACCAGAACTCTTCCATTCTAAAACTTTTTTTTTTTGAGCACTATCTTGTAAAATAATCGATTAATCAATACAGGTGAGCTTCCAATTAAAAACATCTTTAATTTAAAAAATTAAAAATAAGAGAGTGAACAAAACAGATTGTCTATGACTAAAAGCACTTTTTAAATATCAGATTAACCCCCAATGAATTTGATGAAATTCATTGAAATATAGAAATAATATCATCTCCATGCAACCACGTGTTCCATATATTGGTCGTCTGTTTAAGACTTTGCAGAGCTGTACACTGTTAGAAGGGACACAGAGGAAAAGGGATTCAGTCAAGGCCTCTCTATGGTCAATATTGCTCCTCCACTATTGTAGCTTTATGTTTGAAATCGGAAATTTACATTCTGTAGTTTACAATCTATGTAACGCATATTTAGGATTTGAATAAATTAGATGTTAGAAGAGTCTGTAATATAAGTGCTTGCCCAATTAGCCATCCTGTGCTATTCGGTCAGATGTTTGGTCTTAACACATTCTCCAACTTACCTTTATTCTAAAATGAATATTTTACACAAGTTTGACTCGACACTCTATTCAATCCCTTGGAATTTTTTATAAGCGCTTTTCATTTTAGTGGAACCAAAAGGCAAAACAAACAAACAAAAAAAACTAAAAACAAAAAAAAAATGAAAACCAACATAAAGCTAGCAGCATGCACCTCAAAAACAGGTGCCAGTCAGGAAACAAAGAGAAACCCAATAAATAACGTCAGAATGATTAAGACGACAGAGAAGGCAGGTAGGGCAGGTGGAGGGGGGTTGTCTAGAGATGTGGAGGAGTTTCACTCAGACACTAGGGGAGTGTTGAGGGGGGAGGAGGGGTTGCTATGCTACAGATGTGGCGGGGGCGAGAGGAAAGGCGGGGCTAGCGTAGGGAGCCGCCCTCAGATGACCTGGCAGCAGCTGGCCGGGGCAGAGGTGCAGAGCAGCCCGTCCCTGGGGCTCCGCTGGATGTTCACAGAGATGGTCTTTTCGCACAGAGGTAGCTGGAGCACATTGTTCTTCAGGTTCAGCTTGTTCTCCTTGGCCAAGCCCAGTTCGGTGAGCACCGATGACATTTGGTCTGCGTGCGTCTCTGGCCCGGGGACCCCGAGGCCCGTGCTGGACAGGCCCACCTGGTCCAAGCTGCCGGTGGAGGAGCTGATGCACATCTTCCAGGAGGACTTCTCCTGGACCTTGATGCTGGACAGGCTCTGAGGGTCTATGATGAAGCGGCCGCCAGGGCTGCGCTGCTGGAACTGGGAGCTCAGACACAGACTCATGAGCTTGAGGCTCTCCACCAGCTCCCCGCCGCTGCGCGTCGACGCTTTGCGCGACGACCCCGACGAGCGGTTGACGCTGCCACTGGAGCAGTTGGAGGGGCTGCCTTGTCCCTTGGTGCCCCCGCCCCCCCCACCACCACCACTACTACTCCCACTGCCCCCTCCGCCTCCCCCACCTCCGCTCCCTCCTGGGGGGCTGCCTCGGTCCGGTCCGGAGTTGCCCTCCCCTGGGGGCTTGCTCTGCCCTCCACTGCCGCCACCGTTTCCCCCAGAGTTGCCCGGCGGTCCCTCGCTGCTGTCCCGCCGGTTCCAGCTGTAGGTGAAGCCCGTGTCCTTGTCCAGGCGCCGCCGGTGGCTCTCCGAGTCGTCGTCGCTCGTCTCCGAGCTGGAGCAGCTGGAGCCGCGGCCCTGGCTCTTGCGGCGGTGGTAGCGCTTCTGCGCCGTGCCCGGCGACGACGCCGTCATGTTCATCTTGAGGCGGCTCAGCTTGGGCGGTAAGCTCTCGTCCATGTCGAAATCGTCGTCCGACTCCCCCTCCTCCTCGAAGATCTGGTTGAGGACGGGAGCGCTCTTGCGTGAAGTGAGGCGGTTGGTGATGGATGAGGGCTTGCGGCGAAGCACCACCTGGGCAGACAGCGGCGAGGGCTCTTGTTCATCTTCCTCCTCCTCATCCTCTTCCACCCTCAAGAGGAAGGTCCGTTGCTTGGCTGTGGTCGAGGCTGGATAGGCCAGCAGGCCGCCTGGTACCAGGGGGTTGGAAAGTAGCCCTGCTGAGGAGCCCTGGCCAGAGGAGGAGCAGCTGCTGCCCGAGGCCTCGCTGGCACTGCTGCTGCTGGCCTCCTCGCGCCGCCCAAGGTCCAACAGGCCCTTACTGCGGTGGCCATTTAGCAGGTTCTCAGCACTGCGCGCTGGGGACTGCGGCCCGCCTGAGTGGGAGATGGAGGACGAGGCCAAGCTGTCCTCAATGTCCTGGTGCATGTCGATCTTGGTTGGCCACGACTGCCTGTAGAAAAACAAAAATCAACCAGAAGGTGAAATTAGAATAGAAACATTTAGGCTACAAACTGTAATACACAATACACCAGTGTAGCCTACAGTCATCAAGTCAAACAAGACTCTTGCCATCCTTTGCAACTGAGGTCCAAACGGTGCCTGGAAACAACACATTACTTCTATCATCATTGGAATGAGGTGAAAAAGCAGACTTGTTATTGCAGACAATGGCCGTGAGGGTGCAGGGAGCAGCTCTCTGAGACAGAGGGCACTGTGTGAATCTTAACAGAGCCAAGCTGTTATTTTAATCTAATGGCAGCATGGTCATGTCTGATCAGTGAGCATCAATCACTGCCTCATGAGCATCAATCAAGCTATCAAGCATTTGCTGATTGGAGACTTGTGAGAGAGAACAAAGGAACAGAGTTCTGCAATATTATACATAATGAATACATAACATAATAAGTACCGATCTGCATTTGTCTCAACAGTTTACTTCTGTTTGTCAAATCGGTCTTGTACCTTTTGGTTCTGGCCTGTTGCAAAATGTACCAGATTGATACAACAGAGGCAACCCAAAAACACAGGAAATAGAGCAGTGGACTGTGATCTTCATCAAAGTAGCTCAGTATGGCCTGCCTCCGTGTTGGACACCCACTTCTGGACGTTCCCAGACCTTGAAGGGAGTGGCGGTCAGACAGCGTGAGGCGGAGAGCACCCCTTTAGTCAGGGCTAACTGGGAGACCCCTCTGCCTCGGCCCAACATGGCT
The DNA here is from genome assembly GCF_018492685.1 of Alosa sapidissima. Lineage (NCBI taxonomy): Eukaryota > Metazoa > Chordata > Actinopteri > Clupeiformes > Clupeidae > Alosa > Alosa sapidissima. The sequence continues at coordinate 4,591,717 of NC_055966.1, forward strand.
TCTAGGTCACTCTGCAGTGCTTTCAGCAGCATCCCTAAAACACATCCATCATGAGGCGCTGCGGAGGCCGCTGAGGCCGCTGGGGATCGCTGGAGGCTACAGTAGGCTGACAAACAGTTGGGTGTCCTGCCATACGGTGTACATCAGAACTGGACTCTCCTCCTCTGACATTAGGCATTTATATGACTTGATATGTGTTGACAGAATCTTCACAGAAAAGACCTTTTTTCTCTTTACATTTTTTGTGCATTTCTTTTCAATAGCCACTCTCCTGCTAAAGCTGATGATACACTGGCCAAATGTTTTACTTTTTTCTGATATCAGGCAACTAAGCACAACTAATTTACAAATCAGTAAATTAATGCCATCACCAGTCACTGGCAGAAGGAAAATATGACAGGACTTTTACTTCCTGGGACCTGCTCACTCAAATATTAAGCGCACAGGTTGGCAGCAAAAGGATTGAGCAGTCGTGAGCAAGGCTGTATTAGCAAAAGCGTCAAAAGCGGAGTGTGCCATCCTCATGTCACACCTAGGCACGGAGACCTTTACAGAGAGGGGTAATGCTCATTGGAGAACTCCTTGCATCTTCAATAGCCCCTAGAACTGGCCAAAGAAACAATTATGCCCTGTTTAATGGTCTTCAGGAGTAGTTCATACAAGCTATGTCCAAACAAATCTCCCATTTTGGTTTACAGCATCTTCAAGTCTCCCTCCAAGGTTTTACTCCATGCATCCAGAGCCCTGCTGGTTTAAATGTGTTCTGTTCCAGAGTGCACTTCTACAGAAGCATGGCTGCACACCACCAACTCACATAATGGAATGGCATCTCTTCTCCACTACAGTCACTAGAAGGCAATTAGGACTGGCCCAATACCACCGCATCTGGTCACATAATGTTTTTTTTATTTTACTGCATGGGTACTCGGAGCTCTTGGTATCATACTTAAATTACTAATGTATATGTGTATTGGTTGTAGGTTTCTGTAGGCAACTAAGACAATTAAGCATTTACTAAGAAAGCAGCAGTAGCAATACATTTCCCCCCCCTCATTTTAAGGGCTAGGATACTAGATGCTTCTGTAGTAGGTACCTTCAATTTGATATAAAAGGTGGCATCATTTGCAATATGCCATCATGACTTGATATTTTGACATGTTGTCATATACTGTATCTTGACATATGAATCATGAGATGTATTATATTGTTATGTGGGTTAAGTGTTGTTGCCCAAAATACCAAAACACAGCTGATGTGGATGACATCAGCTTTACAAACACAGCACAAATGTTACTTGCCACTTGTAGTGAAAACTGGGTTAGTAGCCAAAGTCTTCCCAGTAAGCCTGACACAGTTACTCCAGTTTCAGGCCATACAAGATGCAACATTAATGTGCACTTTATGTGTACAAAGCACTTGATGTGTTCAGGCCCTATGCATGAGAGAGAGAGCGTCTACCTGAAGTGGGCCTTGATGTTGCTGGGGCTGGATGAGCGTGGCTGCACCTCCTTCTCCTGCTTCTCCCTCAGGATGCGCTCAGCCAGCAGGAAGTAGGTGGCTGTGATGTGGTTGTACTTATTGGTCTCCAGGGCCCTGGGAGGAGAGAAGGCAGGAGGGAGTCGTTTTATTGGCCACACTAGTCAGACGGCCATTCCAAATATTGACAGCCACAGTCCTGCAACGTAGTGTGTATCTCTAAATGATTCAACAGGTACAAACTAGTGGTGATTATGTGTGATGGCTGTGCGCTGTCCCTGCCCAGGTAGCCGGCGAGAGGACAGATGGTCAGCGGGCTCTTTGGCATCCTGCCTCTGGCTCTGCGCCAGAACTGGTGTTGGGAACCTCACTATTCCTCACTAACATCTCTACTATTCAATATGGTCATTCTGGGATGCAGTGGGATTTCTACTTGTATTTCCCCTTTAAAACAGAACAGAAACGATAACAAGAAAGTAAGTCAAGCTCATCACTAGAGCAGAAAGATGATTCCATGAAGCTATTAGGCTGCGATCTCATATGGGTCATCAACATGCTGCATCATCTTGGAGTTTCATTATAAGGGCGTCCCCAGTGCTGGGGAAGGTTAGGTGGATATGGGCTCTGATCATGTTCATTGCGGGAGGCCTCTCTGCTCCATCAGTCACACACACACACACACACACACACACACACAGCTTAGATCCATTTCACACTTCATTGAGGACAGAAGCAGCTGTTGTAGGAGGGTGTGGGAGTACCACTCCAAATAACAATCCACACATGAGTGAGAGACTACTCTAGAGAGCGTCACTGGGTTGGCCTCTGTGGCTTCTCTCTGCACACCACCCTGCCATATTCATCTTCCTTAACGAGCGCACACTGGATGAGCATTCAAATGGAGGTGTCAGTAAGCGCTGATGAATGATGCTTGGAGGAGGGGGAGCAGAACTAGAGCTGATAAATGTGCTCTCTCCGTCTCTCGTCCTGCTCAGCCCCACATAGCCCTGCCCAGTCCCACATAGCCCTGCCCAGTCCCACATAGCCCTGCCCAGCCCCACATAGCCCTGCTCAGTCCCACAACTCTGCAGCCTAGACACCTGACAAGCAGGCCAAGCAGAGAGGGAGAGAGAGGGAGAGAGAGAGAGGCAGGAGGGTGCAGCACAGAGAGGAGCGGATCAGACGCCAGCACACACAGACACGGCGTGAGGAGACACACATTGGAGACCGCTAGTCATGGGTGTTTGGTGCTAGTGTTTGCAGTGGCGCCCCAGCTTACTCCACAATGGCCTCGCGGTCGGCGATGTCCCCGAGCACCATGCGCTGGATGATGCCATTGTGCTCCTCCTCCGACAGGTTCTTGTGGGAGACCAGCGGCGTGCTGTACTTGGTGGCTGGGGAGGGGTCCACCCCCTGCAGCCACGCGTGGCTCTCAATCTCCTCCAGCGACGCCCGGCGCTTTGGGTCCCTCTGAAGCATGCGGTTTATTAGGCTAGAGAGGAGAGGCAGGGAGAAGAGAGAGAACATGAGCCTCACAATTACACACACACACACACACACACACACACACACACACACACACACACACACACACACACACACACACACACACACACACACACACACACACACACGTCTCAGTAGCGTAGTAGTTCCCCTAGGTCATGTTTTACACTGCAAACTCCCATACTGTACAACAGTCAGAAACTTTCAGCACACTAAATGAACTGAATGATGAAGTAGTGCCTTGCCCTCAAGTGAAACATCCTCCACACATCGTTAAGAACACTTAGTGGAATCCATAATTGTTAGAACCCCCCTTGGATGGTGCCAGCCTCCCCTTGGGATCTGCTACTCCAGCTTGCTCCATATTCACAACTCTGGAATAGTATCTGTGTGAGAGAATGTGCGCCTACACACAAGAGCACCTGCAAAGACATACACACACACAAGCGCCACAGACAAAGCCAAGTAAATGTTGCACCAGGGACTATGGAGGAGAAGTGAGTGGAATGGAGAGGCGGCGTGCCGGAGGCTGATTCCAGGCCAGTGCTGAGCAGGGAGATGCTGTGGCAGGGCCTTGTGAGCGCAGGGCTCTCACTGATGTGAGCAGACGCAGACCTGAAGCCTGCCGCTGGAGCCCAGCCGAGTGCCGTCAGCACGCATAGCCTTCCTCTACTAGAACTGGACCAGGGCTGCCCGCGCCCGCCACATCAGCATCACACACACACACAGTCAGCAGCCACCAGTGTGCACTGTCTCTACAGGCGAACAGTGAAGAGCATCAGCAGCGCTCCATGCATTTATCAGTGTCCCTCAGGAGCGCCTTCATCCACGGCAATGTCCACATGCAGTGACCTCTTAGCACTGCTGCCCGCTCCACTCTGCTCCCATGGTCCGAGGGCAGCATATGATGGGCACATGGGCACAAGTGAGGCTACATGCTCCATATGCATGGTCACTGATAACACCACGTGCTGACCGGACACACTGCCATGACCACGCACAATTCAAACATGACTCCCAGTCCATGATGCACCTACAGTACCAGAGGGAGGGAGGACATCACTTAAGCCAGTATTTCACTCTGAAGTCGCATCCATTTTTACACATTTATCCATCAATTATTTATAGCCTACTCTTGGCTCCTATCTTTAGATGTAGTCCATAAAAGACGCGGTCCGAAATGAATTCATCAAAGGGTCATTTTTAATCCTTGGCTTTTAAAAGGATTTGGCCGTTTCCAACACTTAATAGGCATCATTTTAACCTCATATAAAGACATCAATTACTAAGACTTTTTCTATTACACAACATTGCAGAGATGAACCAAAACCAGGAAAAACAGAAACTAATAAAAAGACCCCCCCCCCCCCCCCACACACACACACACACTCTCTGCACTACTCGTTAATGTGGGCCTCTGAGAGCAGGAGTAGTGGAGGCAGTGGTGGCAAAGGCTCTTCTAAGGAGCAGGTGCAAACAGTCCTGTACACACTCCCATCCAAGTGTGAAGAGCCCAGCAAGTGCAATGTGTGTGGCAGTAACGCAACACCAGAGAACCTCTGCAGCTCTGCTCCACTTTGGGTTCATTCCCAAAGCCAAACTCCCAGGTTCACAATGACCAAACAGTCAAAACAGTAGTGACCAGGGACAAAATAATGGCCTGAGGTGGGTTTAAGCTTCTGGTTTATGAGCACCCCTCTGATGTGTGCTGTGAGCTTTGTCAGCTCCTGCCAGGGACTTGATGGTCTAAAGCAATAGCAGCAGAGGTTAAAATAGTTTACATGAATCCACCAACAGGAACAGAAGGTTATTTTGCCCTCTCTAAACACACCACCATAGAGGAACAGAAGGTTATTTTGCCCTCTCTAAACACACCACCATAGAGGAGCTCCAAAAAGGCCTTAGAAGACATCGCTCATGACATCAGGCCTTTCAGCAGTGATTTTCATCTGAACACATCTGGAGGTTTTGTCTGAACATCCTGGAGAAATGGCCGTTTTCCTAAATTCCAGGGAAAAACTGAAATCCAGTCTTCCCAGTTCCCCGACCCCCTCCCTGCTGTTAAGACGAGGGGATGTGCCTGCTTCCTCTCTGGCCGCTTCCCCTTCACTGCTCACTAGAGAAAAGACAAAAAACAGCTTCAGATATATTTATAGAATCCTCCCAGGAATGCTGCACGTCCCTGCTGCAGCCAGTGCCAACTCCTCTGCCGTGCAGCACCACATATGCTCAGGCAGCCCACCAAACATGTCCACACACCTCTCTCCACACAAACACGCTCACATACCCAGTTAAAGACTGCAACGAAGGCGACAAAAAAAATATTTTTAAATGGTTGGTTGGGGTTACCTGGCTAATGCATTCAGCAACAGAAAGAAATACTGGAATGTCGTGTGGCTGGTCAAAGTACATGTTTTGGAAAATCTGCTGAAGCAAGGTACAAGATGTGTACTGATATGTTTTAAATGTGCAACTTGGTCTACAGCACAGACACTAAACGAGTGTTATGGTTAGGGGATGAGCAACATAAAAGGAGCACCACTGACCAAAGATTATTTTGTGCAACGGGAAAATGCAAGTGTTGTGTGTGGATGCGTGTGTGTTGGGCATTGCTGTCAGTGAGTGAGTAAGTGAGCAAACACTCAAACCTCAGCATTCTGCAGGATGTTTACAGAATGCTGGCCAACGCAAGCAAAGGAGCCCAGCGATGTACACAACCTCATGAGTGGACAGTGCAGTGCTATGGAGCGAGATCTGGACTCCAGCCGATGACAGAAGGGACATTACGGCTTCCACGCCCAAGTCCCTGCGATAATCGTTGTGATGGCTACCGAGGGTGTGCTGAGTGCACTAGCCCTGGTCTGTGTGTGCATGAGTGAGCTGCAGTTATCTCTGTGATTCAGCAGAAAAGCCCCATCCGTGCCATGCTGCTGGACCCATGGCCTGTGATGACCACAGTAATGAGCTCGGCTGACGCTCGTGTCTCGGGGAGAGAACGGCCTGGACTGAGAGGCTGCAGGATAACGCCGAGCTGAGGGGATAACGGGCATCAGCTGGCCAGACCAGAACATGCTAAGGACGTCCTGTCCCCGATGCCTCAGTGCGTGCGCGCGGTCAGTCCCTTTCGTTCTGCCCAGTACGGTTCTGTACAAGCTCTGCTCATCACCCGTAAATGTCAATCTACACACAAGATTAGCTTCATCGTTCCGCTAATAATTAGCATGCATCCAGAGCTCCACAAGGTTGAGATGGTTCACTGTGTCTACACCTCGGCTCACCCAACACGTCTATTAGCTGTGGATGACTGAACACAATGCAGTTGCAGCAAAGCACTGAGGGGTGTTTCAACACACAACTAGAGAGAAAGCTGGGAAGGCTAGCTAGGCAGCAATACATTGAAATGTTCTTTTTCATGTACCAGGAGTATTCCCTGATGCCCATGCTGAGAGAGAAACACACCAAATATTAGCATATTTATTTAAATCAACAACAGAGGATTGAAGACTGATGAAATGCTAAACATCACTGTGAATTATTTATGACGGGGAATTAGTCCCTTGCCTTTCAAAAGGAGGTAGGCTGTAGGATTTCAAAACAGAATATGAATAGCACACGATAAACAAAAAGCTGCTTAGTAGCCTACTTGGCAGAGAACCTGAGTAGGGAGAAACGGGTAGGGAACAGCAATAGGTGCTGATTCTATCCAAAGGACTCAGCATCTCACTGAGCACATGGCATGTAATTCCCAAATGAATTTGAAAAACGACTGAGATGCAGATACTAAAGAAGAACTTCTGTAGGCTTACTTGTAGCAGTTATGTCAGGGGTTCCCAACCTTTTTTGGCAGGTGAGGTAACTCTATTTTGACGTCACCAAATGTTGGCGATCCCAATCATTCACAACATGTTGTGAGAGATAGCAGAGATGAGATGCACTATAACATCCAGCTGAGAGCGGTATTTTGCCCAAATGTCCTAGCAAGCTAATTTGTTTGTTTGATTAACTGGTTGTTTTGCTACTTTGTTTGGAACGTTGATCAAGCATTATTACCCATGACGAGCTCATGTGGGATGTCTGTTTATTTTTACATAGCTAGATTGTAAGGAAGGATCCGATTAGTTACTTAACTTGGATATCATGGGGGTTTTCATATTCGTTTTATTTAATGTATACACTACTCACAAAATGTCAGGGATATTCGGCTTTCGGGTGAATTTTCAGGATGAACCTAAAATCCACTATCGTAACACCCCCAATTATTACCACTTTTGTTCGGAAATTCTAAAACAACAATGTTTTTTAACACTTCAAAATAACATTTGCTAAATGAACTTTATATTTTTCAGTAGCCATAGGTGTGTAGATTTGAACAAAATCTGGTTTGGTTCTTAACGGGAGCATTTACTGCCTGAAATATCCGATTTTGTTTACCATGCTCGGAGTTATAATGCTGGCCTGATGGGTCGCCTGTTTACGCCGTTTCAACGGCACATGAACGGTTAGACCGAGAATTCTCGTTATGAAATTAAAATTCCACTGGAGATCCAAGCGGATGTGTAAACGCAGCCTTACAAAACTGTTTACAGCTCTTCGAGTCATGGTAAAATGTCATTTTACATAGCTAATTTAGATACACCTATGGTGTGGGTGCTTGCGTTTCTTTAGGAATCCGCCGTCTTGGTTTGTATAGAAATGGATATTAAGTGACACATACACGATAGACAACGGACATACGGGACCGACAGTAATAGGGGGAGTTCCGATATAACCTTTACAGGTGAACTTAATGTAACCTTCTCTAAACTTTTGAATGCGCATGTCCAAGTTCAGTTCAATGTTTCAGTACTCAGTTTAGTTTCAGTTCAGTTCAACGTTTCAGTACTTTTTGTACTAAAACATTACATTTCACCCGAAAGCCAGATATCCTTAACTTTTTGTGAGTAGTGTATATAATTATGTACTGTACAGGTCAATTGTAAGATACCCAATATCTCAGCCGACCCCAAGGTTGGGAAACGATGAGTTATGTCAAAGGTTTCAGAGGCTCCGGTTACATTTAGCCTACAATATGGGCACACAGGCCAGTCAGGTTCTTGTGACTGGAGAGAAAGAACTGACATGATCAGTGAATATTAAACAAACAAACAAAATAACAAATAAATAAATAAATAAATAAATAAATAAATAAATAAATAAAGACATAGCAAAAGGTAGATCTGGAGATGTGGGGTTAAAGAGGGAACAGCCTGCCACAGGGCTGCCCTCCTCGGACTCTGGGAGTGTTGTTGTGATGGCAGTGCCACCACCAGACCACAGTGAACACGTAAGCTTCTCTTACATCAGCTCGTCTAGATCAGCACAGCACTTTCAGCAGCCACATTACTTTCCACCAGATGATCAATAGCGATACAGGAACCATTTCCTTCTGTGACATTCATTGTCTGGTACTCACACAACACGACAGGGACATACAATTCCAACACATTTTGGACCCAGAGTGCAGCTGGGTCCTTTCATTGCTGCAAGGGCAGATACTGAATCAACCAGAGAAGGGCACTACAGTAATCATTTGGACAAACAGGAAGGACCAGGTTTAACAATGAAAAATGAAAGAAATAATAGTCTAGATATCTATCTAGAAATGGCGTATTGTTGTGACTGCTGTCCAAAGAACATAAAGTCAATAAGTAGACAACACAAAACACAGCAGTGCACAACAATGGAAGAAATAACCTTAAACTGGGCTGTGAAGCAGGCATATTGTAATAGTGGTGGACTGTAATTACATTAGACCTGCCGTTGGCCCTGTAGGTTTTGTAATGAATAAGCAGTTGGTCCATAAGTATCAGTGATTGGCTATGGCCAGCTGCCAAAGAGCAGGGTGCACAGAAGACAGAGTGTGGCAGTGGAGCAGAAGGGTCTAGTCTGGCTCCTGTTCAGATATCCACAGCTTATTTCTTACATAATCACAGATGGGAGGCCAATGTGAACCATGCTAACCAAACAGCCAACCAATCAGGACCAGTCTGGCCAGGATACTGACCTTTGAAACACAAGACAACCTACCCATTAAGTTGATAAGATGTTCGCTCTTCATGCTATCAATACAAACATAGGTTTAGTGCTGTGCAAGAATAAAGGGGTTGTGCAGCGTAACATCAGTATACATCACAAAGTCAACATGACCATGTGGTTCATATGCCATTTTATGTTGCTAACAATACGAGACAGCCTTCCCTTATGAAGCCTGCTCGGAAAATGGCAGACACCACTGTAATCTGCTGAAGTGTTTGGCATCATCTCCCTACGAGAGGTTCTTTAAAAGGACAAAAGGAACACAAACAGGACGTGCATTGAATGCATGAAATATCAGGTATACAATAGACTTGATTCAAATGTTGTTTTTATGAACAGAGAAAACAAACAAACTCATATTTAAAATTGGGGAAGATATGCGGCCATGAGGTTTTTTTTGTTCTCAAATGCCAAAAGCTAGGTTGGTTAGGGCTAGGTTGCAGGCCATCATTTTCAGTTACACCCAAGGTATTTGACATTAGTAACCATGTGAAGAATGCCCTTCATGGCAAAAGGTTTGTTTTACTGGAAAGGATGACTATGGCATCTGTAGCAGACTTCCATCTGAAGTATATTTGACAAATCTCCCACCAGACACCCCCCCTCCCCTTTCATTGACGCAAGCAACAGCAAGTGAGCAGAGTGCCAGCTCTCTGGTCCACTCTCCACTCCCATCTCCATTGTTTACTTGCATCCAGTCATTTTGTCAGAGAAATCTCAAAGGATACAACGTTCCATCCCATTACTCAGTAAATTATTTTTGTGTTGACACGTTTACCACTCTCTGTGGATGGTTATTATTATTCTTTGTAGAGGAGGCGGCAGATAGGAAGAGGAGAGAGAGATAGGAAGAGGAGAGAGAGAGAGAGAGAGAGAGAGAGAGAGAGAGAGAGAGAGAGAGAGAGAGAGATTGCGTGAGAGAAAAATCTGTGAATGGATGGAAACTTACTCCTTGCAGTCGTTGGAGACGTGGGCGGGCACAGTGTATTTGCAGTCCATGATCATGGTGAGCGTCTCGCTGTCGTTGGCCTCCTGGAACGGCGGCTGCCCACACACCAGCATGAACAGGATCACCCCCAGGCTCCAGATATCTGTTGACCACACACAGACCCTCAGAGTCCAGCTAATTCTCAGGCTAGCACACAGGAGAGCAGGCACACCACACGAAAAATAAAATAAAATAATCTTCGATAGACTAATAACAGTTAAAGTATAGTATTTGTTCAAAGCGACTTATAGAACTAACAACATTTCAGAGGGTGGTCCCTTGACTCCCTTTTAATTTTCAGGTGCTTTGCTTGTGATGGCTAAAATAAGATCAACCTAGATCATCGAGATGGCAAACAAATGGTACAAAACCAGATCCAACACATTACCTAGGAGAAAACCACCTACAAATTAATCTTAAGGAGAAATCTGGTCGATTTTTACATGGATCTTCGCTAGGCGTCACAGAGTTAAAAAATAAATAAATAAATAAATAAATAAATAAATAAATAAATAAAATAACAAAACGCTGCTACCGAAATGGAGTAGCTGCAGCTAATGGCCAGTGCTCCCAGTGAGCTACAATGAATTTAAACAGTTTCTTCACAATTAATGTGTTGAAAACCCATTGTTTTGTCAAGTAAGGACCTTGTTCATGTTGCACAGAACTTTAAATGACATTTTGAGTCAGTTAAGAGGCAAAAAGTCACGTTTAGTTGATGCCCCCAGACCCATCATTGTAGCTCACTGGGAGGCTAGGTTTAGGGCAAACAAAGACCTGGATCATCATCAAGCACTGGCTACTTTCACAGCCATTCACAGCCAAACCAACTTCCACTGAAATTTCAAAGCCATCAATACATGCTGGCTGTCCGCTGTCAACAAACAGATTAATTTAAAAAAAAATACAGCACTTTTTTCATAATTTCTTTGTCAGGTTTGCTGAGATTTAGGCCAAGGATGCAAGCGTTGATGTAAGTCACTCTTCTTCAGCAAAGTCTACAGGAAGGACAGGAAGACACTTTACCCTATCAAGGTATCATTAATCTCAGCTCAACAAAGCCAGACACAGGGAAACTGAAGTGGGCTAATTACAGTGAACTGTAAGGTGGGGTAATTAAATCCAGCAGCCTCAAAGGAACATTTCCATTAGGACACTAAGCATCACGGGACGTCACACTACACCTGTGGCTCCTCCATTAGATAACAGCATTCACCTTCCTATTCCCCTGAACATCTAAGAGAGAAATGAATGAGACTCTACGTTCATGACTAAAGGGGAAAAGGAAAGTGAAAGCGGGCCAAGAGCAGGTCTCATGTGGCCGTAAACATTATTGTTTACAAATTGAACCTGTAAGCAGTTGCCTCAGATGGGGGGGGGAGGGGGGTGCTAGCATGTTGGCAGGAGCCTTGTCCCTGCTGAGGGGTTGTGTGCAGGGCTGTGCTGACATATGGAGCCCCACTCTGCACATGTAACCACTGCTGAAAGGGCTTCCCTCTGCTCTCTATGTTACCTGCAGACACATTACTCTCTCCCTCTTACACACGCACAAACACACACTATTTAAAAACATATTCAGTATACAATGTAGAGGGCTTTAGTACTTCATGACAGAGGACATGATAAAATGTGTGTGTGTGTGTGTGTGTGTGTGTGTGTGTGTGTGTGTGGAGGTAGCCTAGCAGTGTATTTATTACATCCCCTCAACTCAAATAAAAAGGCTGAGCCTGATGAAATATGATAAACCAGCATCATATGGAAATGTCTTGTAATCCTTTAAGTGTCAGATGTAAACAACAATCATGCCGAAAGATATTGGCCTTCAAAGGACGCCTGAACCCTTCCAGACAAACTCAGTGGCATCTGTAGTAGACAGGCAACAACAATCGCATAGTGCTCCAGGCTTCACATTCATTTAGAATCAACCTGCCATATATCTAGATAAAATCTCAATTACTTCTTGGTCATATTGGTTTTAGATAAAGCTTCTTCCGAATTAAAGACGGAAGATTAATCCCAACCCTCGCCATAGGCCATCAGCACTGAGATATTAACACACAGACAGAGCGAAAGGTCAGCTCCACATGACATCAATGAGCACACAGCATGTGAATTACAAAACATGTGTGGACAAAACCCAAATCAAAAGCTGCTCCTGGAGGCATGCGGCGCACATCCGTCAGCACAGGCCTGTGGAGCCCTATCGTCCAGTCATTTCATGGATGGGGGAGAACACGGGGCGACTCGGCCTCTCCCAGGTTTGTGAGAACACTGAACAGAGTCATAATCTCATGCCTGGTTTCAAATGGCAAAAAAGCAGGAGCCCTCTGCATCGCTGAGCTGGGGGAAGGAATCCATGGAGGCCTCCATCGCCATTCCTTCCCCTTGATAACAACTCTATCTGGGCTCCCTACTGGTAAGGAGGCCTATCTACAGGAAGCAGCAGCATACCACATCCTGGCAAAGTCAAAGCGAGGAGATTCACCCTGAAGTTTAACCTACTACTTACTAGGGGTGTACAGCGCAATAGTGTTGTCACGATACCAAAATTATGACTTCGATACGATACCTGCCATAAATATCACGATGCTCGATACTGAAACGATACTACGGCGAAATCCTAAGATATCTGGAAAAGAAAGGACTCATACCTCCTCCAAGTGTATTGAGTCATTTGTGTTGAATTCGGTGCACTTTTGTAGTGTGCAGGTCAATTCTGGGTTCTAAACTTCCTACATAATTATTATTTTTAAATTCAGTAAAATATTAGGCCTACTTTGTGTGATTAAGTCCTTTATTTTTTGTTATAGTTCATTTACATTGTGTTGTGTTTTGCCAATAAAGTAGCTTTAAATAGCCAAACTAGGCTAGATCAAGGTCAGTGTTGAAATGACTGCATGCAAATCACTGAATGCTATGCAGAGGGGGCTAATCTTTAGGTCATCTGATGTACAGTATAGGCTTCCCAAGGCCTTCCCGTGTTCATGGGATTTCTTTGGCAGTTGCAAAGGGAAAAAATGTGAGGATAGTCTTCTTTGCGCCCAGTGTACAAGTACGACGTTCCAACCACTCAGGTCTTCGTCAGATAGGCCTACACCGTTACCTGTTGCAATATGTCTGTGTGCATTCCTACAATAACCTACGTCTATTTCTTTGATAACATGATTTGCTACCACGTAACAATAACCCGCTATTATTATTAGGACTCAACACGCTTTGGTGGTATTATGATATGGGCTTTAATTAGCGCATTTCGGGTAGCCTATCCTACATCTGGGCAATACTTATTGAACAAATTGCAGTCTACATGCCATGACAAATATTACCAGTAGTACTGACCGAACATGAAATAGATTGTTTACAAGTTATGGTAATGTTATTCTGGCGTGAACATTGCGCTTTCATCACGTTAGCACCCTATGATTACAGCTCGTTATGTCTCGTCAAATTCATTGATGAAGGAAGGTTCGCTTTATCCCAGAGAATCATACTCGTTTCACTTAGGCTAGACTAAAACAGAAGAGAAGAACTTGGCACTAACCATGTAGTCGTGTTTTCTATAGCATATTCGTTAACCTGTCGTTCTTTAGACAAAAATGTTGGGATATGTCTGCGAGGTGTTTAGCCAAGTTCCATGCTTAAAATAGAAGTAACTTCTATACTCTTTGATAGGATAGTTACAGTGCGTCCACAGGGTCTGGGAATAATGTGAACGTTCCCAGTGACCACATTCTTCCAACTGTGAGCATTCATGTGCTTTGCAGTCAGAATGTGGGAAAAACATGGACGGCACGACGAAGGTTAAAACATACACCAGTGTTTCCCATACATTGACTAATCTGTGGCGGGGCGCCACTAAGTCAAAATCGGCCGCCACACATTAATATTCTATGTTTCATTTAATTTAAATATAAGACCAAATCCTTGCATTGCTATTGAGCTGCGCTTTTTACGCACGCAGCCTTTCCTTGCCCCGCCCCGCTCTCTCTCGTAGCCCGCTGCCCCTCCTCTGCATGTGCATTAAACAAAATATTCACGATTGTTGAATGATTGTTGTTGCCACATAGAAGCATTGCATAGAAGACGTCTGGCTAAATTGCTATTAAATCCGCTTAGCATCGTGACCATGCTGCGCAAATTTGTTCAAAACTGCTGCATTGAAGTTAACTCTGCTAAGGTCTTATCACAACATAGTAGGCTACATTGAAGAGACTAAACGAAGTTAAGTTATGCAATCAAGCAGCATCTCAAAGCTAACGTTAGAATACTGTTTGGATGTCGAATTTAGCATGCTTAGCCTACTTACAGCTGCTTGTCAATTTCGTTGAAGGGCTCATTTTATTGACTTTGACACTGAATGTTTACAAATTCCCGATGTAAATGGAAGTGTTTTCCAAAATTCAAAAGTGCTTGTCCCAAGAAGAAGTACGAACCTTTATTTTAACTATGTAGAAAACGTTATGAATTGCATCCACACATCAGCAGCCTTTTAACTGTGTTACAATTGCAAGGGTTCCCTCACAAACATCTTAAAGTGACAGGCACTCAATTAAACCTATACACTACCAACAAGACGATCTTAATACACCCCCCCCCCGTTGTCCAAATCAGCTACCGCCACAAATTTAATCCAATTCTGTGGGAAACACTGATACACACATTAAAGGTTGTATCAGCAATAGTGGGGTAACGTCACTTCTGTTGATGTTCAAGCAAAACAGAGAGCCAGCTCGCTACTCCCTCCCCTTCCCTCCCATGCAACTGAAACTCTCCTAAACGCGCATCTCGTCGGTTATTGGTTGAAACACTTTATTTTGCCCCCCCCCCCCCCCCCCAAGGATATTTTTTTGGGCTTCTATGCCTTTAATGCGACAGGTTAGTGGAGAGTGACAGGGAGCGAGTGGAAGAGAGAGTCGGGGTGGGATCCGTTAAGGACCACGGGGCGGGAATCGAACCCGGGTCGCCGGCATACGGTGCAGGTGCCCCAGCCAGTTGCATCACGGCCGGGGCCAGAGACGCAAGTTTTTTGACGGCCTGCTTATGTGGCAGGCCGCTAGCGGATTGTTAGGAAAGATTAGATGAATGATTCATTTGATGAATGATCATTTATGTTTGGGCTTTTTTGGGCCTGAAATCGCTGATACAACCTTTAATCCTAAATAAGCGACTGCATTTGCTCAAAAGTAAGGTGTGGGGCGCTTGCGAAAGAAGGATATGTAGGAAGTTCACCATAAAATCACTTGACATCCAAGTCCACACAGACTACAATTGAACTGCAATTGACAGTGATGACAAGTCCACAACAATTCATGGGCTTACAGCGCTGGTTTAAAGCAGTGCATGCTGGACTTCATACAATGAATTCTGGCATCGTGTGAAGCCCAGCATGCATTGCTTTAAGCCAGCACTGTAAGCAGCTATCTAAAGAAGTTGCACCCACTGTTTCCCAGATTTTGCTACCACATGAGGTAGCCTTCACGAGGACTAATGAAGGACCATCTTTGCTTTGCGTAGCTAGAGACTTGTTGCTAGGGACAGGTTGATTTCAGTACAAAATCTCAGTGCTGATCAACTTGAATAGTTTAACATGCCCCATGGAGAAAACAATTAAGAAAGAGAAACACACCAGTAGAAAGTTCCTGGAAATATGGTATCCAGTATGGGGTATGTGAGCATGCGGGTAGGGGCTTAATGGACTCCAAGTATCTTAAAGCCCTCCTGAGTGAGAAGCATTAAGAATTCAAAAGTGACAGTAAAAACAAGATGGATGCTGTGCTCTGCTAATTGGTGCATTCAAGCACATATTCCTCTCCTCTCCGCTCTGCACAGCATGACTAGCAACAGATGTGCTGCAATCTACTTCCAGGGGCGACAACTTCACTCAAATTCTGATGAAATATAGCTTTGTGAAATCTCCTACCAGGAAGCTCCTCCTGATACTGCACGCATAAGTCACCAAGAAGTACTGCACTATGCAATGCATCACTAACCTAATCTCACTGACCATTAAGGGGGAACATGAACCAGTGTGAGTGTGTTCTACACAAGCTTCTGACGGAATACAACTTATCAGTTACAATCCTAGGCGAGCTTGGTCCATTTAATCACACAAAGAGAGAATCCATCAGATCAGTACTTAAGACACATCCCAGCACCATGCAACAGCTGACCTCTGACACAGGAACAGTCCTGCATCAATCTGACTCAACACAAAACCTGTCCTCCATCCTACTTCCTACCCCTCTAAATGCCTAGAGATGGGGAGCCATGTTGGGGTTGGAGAGGCGGCAGGCTTGTCTCCAACACCTGCCACGGTGATTGTGGGCACTGTGATTGTGGGCACTGCCATGACGACAGCTGGCCTGGATTAATGAGGTGCTGTCAGAGCCCTCTGGCGAGCCTGGCTGTGTTTTCAGCAGAGCAGCAGAGAGAGCGCCACTCCAAACACAGCTCCCTGCTCCTCATCTCCCCCTCTCATCTGGTGGACTGGAGGCAGAGAGGTGGACATGGATAGGCTAGAGAGGACGCGGCTCCCCAAGCTCCCTTACTCGGCTCCACTACCAGGATACACACTTGCAGTGTCCCACAGAGATCTCCTGTTCTCAGCTTTTAGGGATATGTCACTTAGCAAAGCCAAGACAAGGCGAGCGAGCCAGCAATCCAAACATCCATTAAGGGACCCCGGCTCTGCTCTGGCCACCTGTGTACTTCACTCTCTCACTCCCCTCTGAGCCCTTTCACACTCTACATTGACAATGTTCCATGTTAATCCGAGATGAAAACTCAAACAACATGCACACACGTGATCAGCTCAGCCGAATAACATGGTGGGAGAGCATGTAGCCTACTGCAAGATCTCCATTCACTACAACCACTGAGAGATGTTAAGCAAATGTTTCATTGTAATTATTCCAAAGGAACTAAGCTACGGGGTTTCAATTGTAATTATTCCAAAGGAACTAAGCTACGGGGTTTCAATTGTAATTATTCCAAAGGAACTAAGCTACGGGGTTTCAATTGTAATTATTCCAAAGGAACTAAGCTACGGGGTTTCAATTGTAATTATTCCAAAGGAACTAAGCTACGGGGTTTCAATTGTAATTATTCCAAAGGAACTAAGCTACGGGGTTTCAATTGGTTCATGGGATTGTTGAAGCCAAGGAAGTATGCAGAAAGCCTGCACAACCTCCATCTCTCTTGCTCAGATGAAGCAGAACAGTAATCCCCATCAAAACCATTATAAAACCAGACTACTTAGTAACACACACACACACACACACACACATGACTTGTTCACCACAGAGCATCACAAAAAAATGAAGATGAAATGCAATCAATTGAACTGCAGAAAAATCTAGTGAAATAATATTTTTTTTCTCAAATTCGCACTGATACCGGGAAAACCAAAACCAACCTTGACCTTCTACTGAACCACTGACATAAAAACAAAACAGCAACTGTTGCCATTTACACCGATCCAAGATACCTACTGCTATGACATCAGCCTCCCAGCTCTAAATAAATAAGACAGTCAGAACATTTACACAGCCCAGTCAAACCTACACCATGTGGCTATGAAGTCTGAACTTGCACTAAGAAGCCTATGTGTCAAAACCAGGAACAGACCTGTGCTAGACTGTTCTTTGTTCTTTTATGTTCTTTGTTTCAAGTAGGCTCTGGCACAATAGGAATGCCACAAACATTCCTGGTCTGCCATATTACACAAGGCCTTAAGAGACACAGGTCGCTGGGTGCTATATTAAACCATAAAAGACACAAAGGATAGGGAATAAGTTACTATGAGAGTGTGACCTGAATGACAAAGAAATAAACAGTATAATGGCTTCTGTCTAAATGACAGGGACCTTGACCTTAACCAAGCCGTCATCAACGTTATTAGAATATGTAGTCATCAACCAGTGAAACAAGAAGGTCTAGACTTCAAAAGCTATAATGATGGCACACCATTAGTACTCCAGTACTTTTAAACATATAGGCCTACCTCTTCCAAACATACAGGCCTACATTTAAACAGATACTGGTTGATCATACCCTGCATTAAAACTAGAACAAATATAATTAAAAAAAAATCCATCCTTAAAATTGTGTGAGCACTGGCTATCAGTAAAGGTTAGAAAGAACTAAATGTATTGAGGATTCCGACCCGACCACTATTCCTTATTGTTCCCATAACAACCAGAATAGAGATATTAACGCTGCCAATTTGGGAGTCAAAAAATAGCGGTGTCTAATAGCGATACACCTGCGATTGAATCCATGTTTGCTTCATTGTGGTTATGTAGCCTGAGGAACAGTAGGCCTAAACCTTAGTTTCACAGTATCTTACTTGAGGTCTAGGATGTCCATCACCTTGCACCAGGTTATTTAAAATACTGAACATGACAGGCAGTAGCCTACAGGAATAAACAAAATATGTGCCGAAGTGCCTGGATGAGTCGACGTGAGGGGCTGTTAGCGAAGACGAAGTTGCATCCAAAGCTGGCAGCACCTAGGCTACGGATCCTTCAAGCAAACTGTTCCGTGTTGTCTGCAGCTAATGTAGGCCTGTCAACGGGAGCTCCTCTGATTTTCAAGTGAAATCTGGATTACTATTTTTTCATTTGGCAAAAATGACAATGTGTTGACTAAGCTAGTAAGCTACCATCATGAACTGCCTTTTTAGTTAGAAAATAAGTAGTATAGAAGTAGTGTCAGGCCTCAACATCTCTATCATGTCCAGTGTCCACATTGTGCACTTTAGGAACGGCAGAGCATTACCTTGTGTGGCATAGGTTTGACAAACGTGAAGGACCATTTGAGGGAAACACTTCGAGGAACCTGTCGCATAACAATTCCTGGTACAAGATGGAGTTACCTGATGCTTGCCACTGCTCGCTCTCCACCCCCTTTCACCTGCGGCACCCAGCCACTCCTCTGGCACGCCAAGACCAGACTGGCGAGTTCTGTGCATTCATGCCCAACTCCCACCATTGTACAGTTGCAACCTGCATTAGGCTTAGCATGAGTAAGAGGGCTGGGGTGGACCAACACATTCCAATCATTGCTAGGACTATTAGCCACACTCCCTCTAGGCTGTGGCTTACTGGATTGACTTTCTGTTAAAATCTAACTTACTCCCACACACATCCGACACCATAATGACAAACATCAACATTCAAATATCAAACTTTTAAGGCTCAATCTGTACAATCTGTTCTGAAGGTCATAATTCAAATTAGATGTACGTTTTTTTCCACCACCCACGTGTGTAATCAGCTACAAAAAATGTTCAAAAGAAAATGTAATATTCTTGGGCAAATGCAAAAAGAAAACAATATGCTTCATAACTAGGCCTATAAATGACTCGAGAGACTCCTCCTTCCACCATTTCCAAGAGGCACAAAGTTCTCACACTCTTTTATGTTCTCACTCACCTACATTGCACCCAGATTAGACATTTCACATTTGGTTTGAATAGCGCTATGAAAGCCTCAATATGACACTTTGTTTAGCACTGCTGTACACTCTGAGGAACCAAGCTCAGAAAGCACAGGGAAGCTGAAGGCTGACACATGCAATGAACTGATGCTTACAGTGAGGACTCAAAACCAACCATTAGTGAAAAGTTGTGAGCAGCAGCAAGCTGGTTAGGCCATAATGAGCAGTGAGATTTTTTTAGTTCATTGGTGATTACAGATGACAGTCCCTTGCCCATGCTTTCCTCCCTGAAACACTGGCATCAATTAGTTCCGCTCTGTTTCAATAGCTTAAAACAATTTTTATTTAACTGAAGAAAAAACAAAAATGAAGACATACAAACAACTTCAGAGGCATCCTCTACACTTCATGTAAAGCATGTAAACTTGGAGGTTTCTGACACTTTTCTATTAAAGCCATATAGGATACTTGACTTGGCAGAATGCATTAAGATACTGTATATTTTGATATAATACAGTTTTCAATGTTACTTATGTTTTCATCCAAAAATACAAGTAGTAAGATATAAACAAACGTTGTTATTTAACAAAGTCTGAACACAGCAGAAGATCTGACAGACAGATAATCGATTATGGTCGACCACTGCATTGATGCAGCATCGTCCATGCCCGCATCACGATGCATCGATTATTTGATTAATTTCAACACCTCTAGTGTACAGGGGGAACAAGCCAGGAGAAGTAGGCTATTTACAATGGCAGAGTAAAATCTAAACATATTGTGACTCTAGGGGGAGCTCTACAGTCGGAAAAAAACACCTGACACTGCATAGTATACCTTTAAGTGAAATGAAAAAGAAAGCCTAACAATTAATTACATATAAAGGATGGAAAAAATAGGCCAGTATCACAATTCATCAATACCCACTGTAGAATCAATGCATCATAATATCCAATCACAGTACAGCCTAGTGTTAAGCTGTCTACCACAGAATACCACACTATTTCTGTGCTACCCAAATGCAGGTGGCTGGGAGTAAGACTTCAGAAGACTTCAGAGAACCTGAAGATTTTCCTGGCAATATGTAACCCATGTTTTATAGACATGTGCAAACAAGTTATATAAATGAATTTAGCATTTATAATTTTTGTGTGAAATCTGATACTGTAGTCTGATATGGGCCCAAAAAGACCCAGAAAACTTCACCCAATGAAAACAGTGAAAGTTCCCTAATGCTCAGGTCCAGTGCAGAGAAATTTAAGAGCAGATAGAGTATTGATCAGGAGGCGGAAATCATTTTGGGGAGGAACTTATATAATCACAGTGTGATGGATTCAATCATGGGGGCTGTGTCAATAAAGAGTGTTTGAATGGGAGCTCCCACTGTGGCACTTGGCCACAAACAAAGACGGATTAACTGTACTGCCGTCAGTCTGGGACTGCACTGGAAATACAATTAACAGCAGACATCTCTCTGATGGCCCTTTCTGTGTGACGCACGGGCACACAATTACACCGCCAGCCACAGCTGAGGAGCTTCACACTCACTCTTTGGGTATGTGCCTTAGAGACAGACAGACAAACAATGTCAGGCTTACGCGCAGTTGGTAATGCACAAGTGCCTCCAAAACATCAGTAACGTTTCAACACAGAGAAAGCATGAGGTCCCCACCTAAACGTCTCTCAATGTGGTTTAAATACAAAAACATGTGATATGTCACAAACAATGGCAAAGCAAATGGCCACAAATGCTGAAATCAACCGTTTCAGGCTCTCTCTTCCTCTACCTGTGCACCTGAGGACCTAAAGATGGTTTCAATTGAGGCGCACTAACATGCGCAAACATGTTCTGGGCAACCAGCCCCGTCCTTTTTCTAAATGTCAACTATGGAGCTTGCATGAGCTTGCACATATTTACGTCATTTCCCAGAGTAAGCCTAAGCAACTATGTTTAACACCAACTGACGAAATATTGGAAAAAGTGACTAAGGTAAACAATTACTTTTCCCTGCCTTAAACAAAATTGGAAACACATTTGTCCCTACTCACAAATTACCGCAATCATTCCATTATTGCTCTACATAATTATGGCTGAGGAATTCCTTCCCGAAACAGTCCTTTAAGCTCCATCACACCCTTTCCACTTACCTACGGCAGGTGCGTCATACTCATCCCCCAACAGAATCTCAGGGGCAGAGTAGGCCAGCGAACCACAGCTGGTAGTGAGCTTCTTGCCTGGTTGGAACTTGTTGCTAAAGCCAAAGTCTGTGAGCTTGACCAGGCCCTGTTTCTCAAAGAACACCACGTTCTCAGGCTTCAGGTCCCGGTGCACCACATGGAGTCGGTGGCAGTAGGAGATGGCGTGCACAATTTGGGCAAAGTACTTCTTGGCCAACTCCTCATTCAGGCCTTCCTCGTGCTTCATGATATAGTCAAACATGTCTCCACCATCTCCAAGCTCCAGGATCAGATAGAGCTTGGTCTGGGTGTCAATGACCTCATAGAGACGCACAATGTTAGGATGCTGCACCAACTTCATGCAGCGGACTTCCTGAAAGAGATGCCCAGTTGCCACCGTGTCCAGCTTAGTCTTGTCGATGACCTTGACTGCCACCTTTTCGCCAGTAAAGACATGGCGTGCCAGCTTGACCACAGCAAAGTGCCCACGTCCAAGGGTTTTGTCCAGGTCATAGAGTCCGGCGATCTTGCCATCATAGCCACGCTTGAAGCCTGCCATTGCCACCTGGCCCTGGCTGGGAGGCGGGCAGGTGAAGGCCCTTGGGGATTATGCAGAGGGGGTCCAGCTCACTTCAGTCCATAAGATACTGACCTCAAGCCCATGGTGACGGGTTTCTGTTAGAGAGACCAGAAATTGAATGAGAAAAAAATGTATCCATCGTTACACATCACAATTATGTTTTTAGATTCTATAAACTATTAATTTCAAAAGCACTTTTACATGTAATTATAAAATCTGAACAAAGAAAATTATGCCAAGTTAAATAAACTTTTTTCCCTTTAATTAAGTATTGTACTCCTACTGATTGTTTAACAGTTGGAGCACAGTACAGTGTGACTGAGCATCATGTGGTCAAGCTACCAGCAGCCTTCAGCATGGAACATCATAGATTTCTATCGATTTCCTCTTGTTAGGAAAAACAAAAGCCATGGGCCAGGCTGTCCATTTACCAAGAACACTAATTCAATTTCTGTGACACAACCCACAGCAGCACAGACATGACTCAAGAGTAAGGCTGATATGTAGCCTTAGGCATATTTGTATTTCCCTAATTCTACATATTAATGGGGCAAGGAGTGGCACAAAGACAACCTGTTGGGATGCTAACATTTAATTGTATTAGTTAATTGTATGCAGTTATTTGTTAAACAGTATTAGTTAAATTGGTATGCAGTTCACTGAACACTCAAAGGTAATGCATGCAAAGTGTGTTCTGTAGGTCACTATGCACAGAGATTACTACTAATGGGGAAATAAGAAATGTGATGTCCCCAATTATGTGTTTAAATATTGCTCTCTGGCAGTAAAACAAACTTGGCAAAGCTGCACTGGGTATGTAATATCCCCACACCTGTTCCCAGTCATCTCATCAACTGAACCTACTCACTAGTTTGGAATTCCTCAATTAAAAAGCGATGTTATGATATTTCATAATTAAAAACTGTCACAATGTAGCTTGCCCAAGACAAATGCAACTATGACGATTCATACATTCCAATATCCACTTCCCAATGTGATTCATATGAATATTTGCAGACCAAATGTGGGATGCTGACCACTGATTGTCATTGGTGCGGACATAAATAACAATTACCTCTCAAAATTAACCTGTAGTTTGGGAACTGCAATCACACAACATAGCGCGAGTTCTGTAATGAGTGACATTTAG
Source organism: Alosa sapidissima (assembly GCF_018492685.1). Classification (NCBI taxonomy): domain Eukaryota; kingdom Metazoa; phylum Chordata; class Actinopteri; order Clupeiformes; family Clupeidae; genus Alosa; species Alosa sapidissima. Next base: position 4,615,108 of record NC_055966.1, read on the forward strand.
CCACACAAACAACGGGTGTACGGTTCTGTTAGAAAATGATATCGAAAACACGTCGAAAAGGCTTATATCATAACGTGGATACTCAAAGAATACGCAGTACAGTCGACAAAAGATCTGGTTGTGGCATCCATAAGCCTATAATAATTAAAAAGTGCAAATTTACACGCCACTGGATTTCTAACAGAAGATTGTCCACTTTGAGTGCATCTATCCGGCTCGTTGTATCAAAAACATGTCATAACGGTAAACATTACATGATAACAAATAGGACAAAAATACACAATAACGTTAATGCCAGTAGCTAGTTGTCTGGGTAGAATAATCTCAGGCTTGCTATACACCGCACTCCCACCAACTGTGGAAGACCGTTGAGGCCATCATAAATTAGGCTTAATAGATAGACAATACAGCTCCTAAATGTTGCTACTAAATACAGCGCCTAAATGTTGCTACTAACACCTGCCAGTCTGCCAGGCCCGATCATGGGCTCGACATGCTGTTCCGTTAACTTGAATACATGCATCCCACCTGCAATGTTAGACTGTTAAACAGCACCGTTAACGTAATGGATGCCAGCTATTGTTAGGTTGGCGTGTATGAACATATTGGTTTGTCAGTACTTAACATATTACACGAATATTTAGAATGTGTCCTACCAGATCAAAACGGCTTCATGAGCAGCAGTTCTTTATATGACCATTAGCCTTACTGTTAACCGGAAAATGCATCGTATATCTTGAACGTAGGATAGCAGCTTGCTAATACAGCTATCACAATGACAGCAGTCACACCAACGTTAACGGTATCCTTGGCTGACAAACATCTAACCACAGAAGAGCGATATAGAAATTAATTTCAACAACAACTATCGCTCAGTTTACAACTTTACATTGCTTAAACAACATAACGTTAGAGTGCAATATATGTTTATAACACTGGATGCCGCTTACTAAGCAGACAGTGTTAGCACGCTAACGTTAACTTCAGTGGAATCGTTCACTTCAGTTAACGTTCCTACATCCTGCCAATCCTCGCTAAATAGTTAGCGAGCTACCAATGTGGCTTGTGTTGGGCTAACTCCGGTAGCTTGCTATCGCTAGCGAACTTGCTAAATGCATTCGATATGAAGTAAGTTACCGTTACGGTCTCCTATAATGCAAAGCCAAGCTTACTTTGACTTACTCAGCATAGAAACCAGACAGAACTTTACGACTCAAGCATGGTCCATACAACGGTAAAACGAAAAGTAAACGTGAGCTGGATTGCAAGACGGTAACTTAACGTTAACTGTTAGCTGACATCTGTGCGCTTAGCCATCTGGCTAACATTGCCTGACCATTCCTATCGAAGGGATGGGCATTCAAATAACTATCTATCTGAACAACGATAGTTGATCACTGGGGCCAAGCTGGTAATTATTTAGATTAGTGCCAACTGCAAAGATAGATTTATCACCCATCCATATCTAACATTAAAATAATTTGCTCGGTAACGTAGCTCTTAGATATAACGTTGCAAGCTAACCGACCATAACGTCGCTCGATTGCTATCTGGCTAGCATGCGTTACGTGAATGTAACCCTTTAACCCATTTGATGTAGCCTTGGCTTGCTAGTTAACGTTACTTACCACTTACTCCGGCATACATTAAAGCCTCCCCAAACAGCTACTATGCACCTAGATGAAAGCAAGCCGATGTGCGCCCTTAGTCGCAACCCTGTACACCAAAGAAAAGCGTGAACTTCACCACTCCTACATGGGTTACTTAGGCGCTGCTGAGAGCTAGTGTACAATGTTGATAGAACTGCAACTCTCAGCGAATTAGCTCTCCTCCCATGTAACAGCTGCGGCGGCGCAGTAAAACCCAGCCGCATTTTGCTTTGACGTCAGTCTTGTTGTCAATATGCTAACTGACATAAGCAAGGATAGTCCAACTTCTCTGTAGTCTATCATTTAGTGCATTAGACTTTGCAAGTCATGACGCATTTCTAATGTTTCTCAAAAAAGTCAAAGGTAAGCCTATGCTGCAAAGGGTGAAAGCATTCTATCTCTGCTGCTGTATTATAAGTCAATGCAACGAAGCTGGTTCTTGTAGGCCACACCAATATGTTAGGCATAGGCCTGATTTTGTATATCCAATCATACTGTATTCATTTCTTATTTTTTTAATTTTGAACAGAGATTCGTTTCTTTAGTTCTGCAGCCTGGTATTCACACTGGCAGTGTGTAGAAATACCCAAAGTATGATTTATGCATGGCTGAATGTTGCATTAAGACATGCAGTGGCATATAGGCTAGGTAGTCTGAAAAGGATATAAATTAAGCTTAAAGTCTGACAGTTGACTTTTTGACCATCTGTCATATAGTCTGTAGGCTACTCTGTAGCCTGTTCCACCTATGAAAATTCAATTGCCATTGCACTTGCATTCAGGTGAATCTGTGCACATTAATATTTAATATGGCTCTTGAACTGTCAGAAATTATATGATATGATACAGAGGGCACAAATTGAGATAGGTTAAAGATGATGGCAGATCAACAGGAGTGCAAATGCAGTGTATTCCCTTTGCTCATATCCTATGTCTATCATTTGTTTAAGAATGCAGTTGTTGAAGTTCATCTAAAATGTAACATTACACATTGACCATTTGTGAGAAACAATGCACAACAAAGGCACATTACCTAATGGGGTGGTTGGCAATAGTGTCAAGCACATCTTCATGCAGTGACATGCAAACCTGTGCTTATACAAGGACTCTATGGTATCACACAGGACATAACAATTAAACAACTGTTTTAAAAACAACTGTTTTGGTCCGTGACCAGCTACATCCTATTGAGCAGTCCTTTTGAAGGAGGATCAGCACTGCTTTTCACCATTCTCACAGGATATATAGCATTGTATAAAAATAATTCAATAGTGTCATGTTTCTGAAAATAATTTTGATAAAACATGTTTAACAACATCAAATAGTAGGCTAGTATGGGTATTCAGATGAAGCCGAAGCCTGCAACATGACTTGAAAATGGTATTATCCTGCCACCTTGTGGCCAAGGTATGAAGAATGCCAAGATAAATTGGTCCAGTACTAAAGAAAAACTTGAATGTGCCAAGGCTTGTCAGTGGTAGTGGTGTGCGATACTGTAAAATTTGGTTTCGATCCGATACCAATTAAATATAGGGCCAGTATAGCCGATACCAATACTGATATTTGTAACTAAAAGCAGTTTATATACTTTTATGTAGGGGCCGAACAGTGTGTTATGATTTATGATGTGAATAAAGCATCAATATGCTAATGATTTTATAATTTCCACTGTTAATAATTTACAAACATTTCAGCAACGAAACATTGCAAAGCGGGCATGCAAGATGTGAAAGGAATGGCGTTTGCTTGACTGTAGGCTAGCCCTTGGTGAAACAGGAACAATGCATTTTGAACAAATTGAGAGATATTGGAAGTGAACTGAAATTAAAGTATCGATCCCATCACGCTGGTATCGATCCGATACCAATACCAATGTTGGTATCGATACTATCGATATGCCCACCCCTAGTCAGTGGAGTAAGTGTAGTCTATCTAGGTATCTCTCAGGCCACTCCATATAATCATCTGCTCTGTTTAGCTGTTATTAGTGACCAGCCTGTGGTTGCTCTTAATTCTAAATGGGAGAATACTAAATAATAGTGTTCAAAGGAGTGCTACAGCAGATCGAAATCTAAAGTCTTATTTACAATGCCAGAAACTTAAATCGACATATTCTAGAGGACTTCTTTCTCTGCTCCTATTTGTAACAGTAGGCCTACAAACGTTGCATGTCGCCTAGTGTGAAATGCACTGTTATCTATTACCATTATTACAGACTACATACAGTAAAACATACTCATAATGTGTTTGCAACATTCAAATGCACCATAATTAGCCTTCTAGGCTACACCATAATTGCATAAAGGTCAAGATTGCTGTGATTGTGATCTCGCGGTGTTTGCTTAAACGAGATCTGTCACTGTTGTGGGTGGAGACTTACTACAGCAGGCTAGCTTGAATGTTTCAGATTCGCCAAAGAAGCCAGCATATTTGCTCGCTTCCCCCTAATTAGATAAACATAGTGCCATAACTAATGAAAACGCAATAAATGAAATAGGCCTATGTTATATTCTCTAAACGTAGCCTACGACAACGAAACGTCGCCTCACGACTACATTGCAACAGACCGAAAGCCTTTCTTGAAATCCTGCCGCTGTGAGAGAATTTGAAGCCATCGGTGGTGGTGCTGTAGCTGTAGCCTGTCTTGACACATTGTAGCCGCAGTGAATTGTGATCGTCATTCCACTCATATCGTGGTAAGTGTGCCATAACAGGTGATGTAGCCTATTCAAAGCGTTCCAGTACGAAAACTTTCGAATGGAAGTTTTTATTAGCCTGTTATTGACTCCCGTCACAGCTACCGTTTATGCTATCAGAATCAGAGCACACATATTAACCTAAAATAGACAGCCTCTCCATGTCTGCAGCAGGCAGAGGTGCCTTTTGATTATATGTTAGGCTAGGCTCCTATCCCGATTGTCCAGTTTACGCAAGCATAATATCTTTCAACATTGAATGAAAGGAGATGCGATCAACCTTGTCGTTGACCTCAGATTTCAACAAATCCTGTTTACTTTGGTTAATAATAGGCTTAATGAAATGTTTACTAGGAAATCCTCAAAGTTAGGCTTTTTTTTTTTTTAAATGTATATCCATTGGGCATTCTGGGTGCCATTAAAACACTTTACTCAGACACATAGCCTACAATAATTGGATGAAAGGCCCCTTATTCCCAGTTGAATATTTTGGTTTTCAAGGCTGAGCCTATTAATCGTCTCAGATTTATTCATGGCTTGATAAAATTGTAATGATGTAAGCCTACCATGTCAGAACACACACAGACAGCAGTTTGCCACTATGGGAGTAAAAGTGTAGGCCTAGTTGGAAATACTTTTATGATGAATCCTTTTCTGAAAAACTGTCATGGTTCAAGGAATTTACTATATGCAACCAAAAAATTAAGTAGGCCTAGCAAACTGCTGGCAAGTATGAGCCTTTGGGTTACTTTATGTTATTTGATGTCTTTACTGGTGTCGCAGTGTCATTTGGAAATGCCCTCATTCTGAGTGGGGAACAACGAGTGACATTGTGCATGCTCCCCCCTGCAGGAGAACAGCACTAGTGCCCATTTCTCATCTGCCCCCAAGAGACATCCCATTCTGTAGGGCTTGGACTTTTTGTTGTCCATTGCCGTTAAAGAGACTGAAGCAAGAATGAACATTTAGCCACTGATGTCACTTCACAATGATGTTTGCCTAGATATTATGGGGGCTTTTGAGTTGTTTATATTTTTACATCTTCAGTTCTGTTTCAGATATTATCACTATTGGAAATGGCAATGGGCTTTGTCCTTGTCCACTGTTTTTAATGCCACGGCCCTTAAAAATCATCTACTGGCTGTCTTTATTTTATTTGAAAAGAATGCTGTTGTTGTGGTCAGACTCAAAATAGGCAAGCAGGAAGAGATGTAGTGTCTCTCCACAGCTGTTATTAGAATGCAGTGGACTCATCAGGCTATGTTCCTCCCCCACTGTGATCTTCATTGTTCACAGAGCTAACACTAAAGCATATCCACAGGGAATTGAGCCCTTCTTGTTTGCATGGCCAGGCCAATCTATGCTTTCCTCTTACTTCCCCGTCTGCTCAGTATGCCATGGGACTTAAACAGGAAGAGACATCTCAAGGACATGCTCCCTGATTCCCCCTAATCATCTACAGCTCACCTAGACTCGGACTTTGCATCTAGTGCTTCCTTTATTTCAGTATTCTTTTTGCGATCATTTCCCATATCCTTTGTGGTTGTTAGGTGTAGGCTCTACCCTATCGTTGCCATTTAAGATGCTCAATGGCTTATTGGTAATTTGGATGGCTGTAATACCATTGTGCAATGCCAATTTATTATGTAGATCACTGTCAAATGATCAAGCTCAAAAGAGACGAGGATATGCATGAGTTGTTTACAGCTTTAGTTTTCTGCTTGTTTACTTCAGCCATACATTGAGGAAACAGTAGTACCTGTAGGCTACTTTTTTAGAGAAAACATATGTCTTTTCAGGATTGTTTTGATCTTTTCATATAATGATTTTGGATTAACTAACTTTTGTATACTTTCTCCACTTTCTGCTGCATAGTAGTATGTATTGTTGACATCTTTTTACTTATTCTTTTCATATTTAAATAACACTGGGGTTTCCGCGAGGGCCGCTGTTTTCCCCTGAAACCAAATCACAGTCTGTCTTTTCTCTAGGCAGTATTCATGATGGGATGTTGGGAGTGACTCAACATTTTAAACCTTGCATGTCTAAGAGAAATATCACACACTTATTGCATGCAGGGCTGTTGCCTGCTAATATCCAAGTTGACATTTTGCATCACTTGTGCATCACAAAGTGTGAGCTCACATCCTCGCAGAAAGAAAGATGAACACTAATATCCAGCAGTGTGGTCACTCCTGTCCTTGTCTTGATGACTGAAGGGTAATGCTGCCTCTGCCTCTCCTTTGAGTCTGTTCTGAATCAAAATACAGTGCAACTGGATCATGTTTGCCTTCTAGTCCAGAGGTATTTGAAGACCTGGGTGGCATTCAGAGTTCAGAAGTGTAATCAACCTTTGTGAGAGCATTTTGCTGAAAATATATCACATTCTGCAAAAGGTGGGAAGCTAGGTTGGATAATATAATTTAAAAAAAGAGACCTGCAGAAATCGACTGTGCCTGGCTTTTATAGGTTTCTTTTTTCTTATAGCGCCTGTGAACAAGATATTCCACACCGATGGTGTGGAAATAACAGGTTGAAACCCATACACTAAGGGATAATGTAAAGAACACCAGTCATTATCAGAAATTAAGTCCCGACAGGGCGAACAGAACTTGAGGTTTTACTTCACAAGAGGTCTTGCTTCGCCCTGAGGGGACTTGAATCAAACATTTTTTAGAACACAGCTGATCAACCGTCGGCATTCACTTTTGAATGAAGTTCCATTGCAAGAAGTGACCGGACTAAGATGTGAATAAGAAGCACTAAACCCATTTTCCTTGACAGCAGTCTGTTATACTTAGCAACGGTCTGTTATCGAGAAATCAGACCACCGAACGGGAATGCCCATTCAAGTGATTGGAGCATTCTGCAGCATTATAAAGAGCCGTCTAATAAGATTTTATGTTTTGCACCTTGCACCTAGCTGCTTACATGTAAAAGAGCAGTTTTTATGGGGTTTTTTGGTATTGGAGCTTCTTCAAGACTCAGTGAAGATGTCGAGAGGGAGAGAGAGGGAAATGAGGGAGTGAGCCAATCTACTTGCAAGTTAGATCTTTCAACAGCAAGCTACACTGTAGGTCTTTACCATCATGGTCAGCTTTTGAACATTGTCAGAATGAATTTAAGAAGGATCCTTGCATACACACTAACATATTCAGTGTTATTTTCATGGTATACAAGCTTTCACTGAGGTGTGTCACACACTATTAGTCAGGAGTTTCATCTAGCCAATAACAGATGTTCTGTATGCATCATCATACACAACAAAAGCAACATGGTAGAATATATTTAGTATAACTTTAATTTTGTTTTAATCCATGGAATTAAATGCTTTATTTTAACTATGCAGATTTACGGAACCCAAGAAGGATCAGGATGGGGATTTATTTAAAGCCATACTTTTGCGTTCCCTTGCAATGCTTTTGTGTTCCCTTGCAATGTTTTTGTTTTACCTCGCAATGCTTTTGCGTTCCTTTACAATGCTTCCATTTACTGCACCATAGGCTACTGCGGTGCGGCATGTCAACAATATCTACAGTAAATATCTACAATATATAAAACTACGGGTACAAATTTCGCAAAACTTGGTGGAAAGGTGTAGCACAGGCTCAGGAAAACCCATTAATATTTGGAGCAGATCCAACTTTAAAGTATTTCCATATAATACGAGGCTAGCCAAGTCAATGTGCTTGTTTAATATAGGTTAATGAAATAGGCTGTATTGTGAGGGAACACAAACTTATTGCGAGGGAACGCAAAAATTATTGCGAGGGAACACAAAACTATTGCTCTAAACAAATCCCTACCCTGACCCTTCGCGGGCTCCGTACAGATTGACATTGTGAGATGTGTGAATCATTTTTGGCCTGTCTTATCCTGAGAGAGTGAATCGGCACACTGTTTTCACTACTGGCTGACATTTAGTAATGATATTTTAGGAACTTTTTTCCAGCTCCCAGGGCAACATTGCCTCTGCATGTAAGGACGTAAACAAGCTGCTTGTCTAGTTAAAGCAATTTATCCGTTGCCAGTTGAACCAAACTTAGAGACTGGAACATCATAGAGACAACAACTGTACTAATAGGTTGACTTAATGGACATCAAATCGCAGCTCCAATAGTATAAAATAGTTAAGTCCTACAGTAGATAATTTTGCATCAAGAACTGTTACAGTATCTGCAAGGGTGTACCTTCTTTACTTTACAAGTTCTCAATCCCAGTTACTTGCTCACCCACAACCTAACTTCTCTATTCTCTATGTAGCCTCATTGCAGATTTAATAGGCAGTGATTTCATATGTTGAGTATTTTCAATACAGTATTTTATTTTGATACATGGCATAGCTACTGTATATGTAGTTTATTTTTAAACATTTCCAATGAGGGTATTTGGTGATTTATTTCAAAAAGCATTTGGATGTAATGCCTTAATTTCAAATAATTTATTGCTTACTGTTTATCTCTTCAGCTAATAGAGTTGTGTCACTGCCTGTCTGACTCTGTCCTTGCTGTGTGTTCAGGTGGAGTGTGCGTGTGTCCAGTGGTGATGCCGCTGTGATGCGTGCGCCCGGCTGCAGGATGAACGTGGCGGCGGTCCTCAACGGGCTGCTGGTGTCCGTGGTGGCGGCGCTGCTGTGGAAGTACGTGCGCCTGAGCGAGACTGCGGCCCAGCTGGAGGAGGAGCTTCAGCTCACACGCCAGTCCCAGGAAGTCTCGCAAGTGCGCATCGACTACCACGCTGCCCTGCAGGCCCTGCAAGAGCACGGCACCCGCATGGTGTGCTCAGGCAAGATGCACACTGACCGCATCTGCCGCTTTGATTATCTCTGCTACTGCACCGAGGCTGAGGAGTTTGTGTTTTTCCACGGAAACTCGTCAGTCATGTTGCCTAACCTGGGCCCACGCCGCTTCCAGCCAGCCCTGCTCGACTTGTCCTCTGTGGAGGACCACAACACGCAGTACTTCAACTTCCTCGAGTTACCCGCGGCTGCCCTGAAATTCATGCCTAAGCCGGTTTTTGTGCCTGATGTCACGCTGATCATGAACCGTTTCAATCCTGACAACCTCATGCACATTTTTCACGATGACCTTCTGCCCATCTTCTACACTATGCAGCAGTACTCGGACTTGGATGATGAAGCTCGCCTTGTTTTCATGGAGGGTTGGGGGGAGGGCGCCCACTTTGACTTGTACCGTTTGCTAAGCAGCAAGCAGCCTCTCCTCAAAGAGCAGCTAAGAAACTTTGGCAAGTTGATGTGCTTCACAAAATCATATGTGGGTTTGTCAAAGATGACAACATGGTACCAGTATGGATTTGTGCAGCCACAAGGACCTAAAGCCAATATCCTGGTGTCTGGGAACGAAGTCCGTCAGTTTGCTAAAACAATGATGGAGAGAATGAATGTCACAAGAGAGGATCGCCCTGAAGATGACTACATTGTGGTGTTCAGCAGGTCTATTAATAGGCTAATACTTAATGAAGCTGAGCTGATTCTGGCTCTGGCCCAGGAGTTCCAGATGAGGACAGTCACGGTATCCCTGGAGGACCAGTCGTTTGCAAGTGTTGTCCAAGTGATCAGTGGGGCATCCATGCTAATTAGCATGCATGGCGCCCAGCTCGTCGCCTCATTGTTTCTGCCACGGGGAGCAGCTGTGGTGGAGCTTTTCCCTTATGCAGTCAACCCTGAGCATTACACTCCTTACAAGACTCTTGCGTCCTTGCCTGGTATGGATCTTCAGTATGCAGCTTGGAGGAACACCATAATGGAGAACTCTGTGACATATCCCGAGCGGCCCTGGGATCAAGGCGGCATTTCTCACCTGGAGAAGGAGGAACAAGGCCGCATTCTTGCCAGCCAGGAAGTGCCCCGGCATCTGTGCTGTCGTAACCCAGAGTGGCTCTTCCGAATTTACCAGGACACAATGGTGGACATACCATCTTTCCTGGCCACCCTCAGAAGGACTGTACAGATCAAGCCCAATGGGAAAAAGGCCAAAGCTGCCAGCACCGTCCACCCTGGCCGAGTCCGTGAGCCCAAATGTCAGACCTCAGTCCAGGCTGCCAATGAGGCCAAGCTGACTGTGTCCTGGCAAATCCCCTGGAACCTGAAATACCTGAAGGTTCGCGAAGTCAAGTATGAAGTGTGGATACAGGAGCAGGGGGAGAACACGTACATGCCTTACATCCTTCCACACCAGAACTACACTTTCTCTGAAAACATCAAGCCCTTTACTACATACTTGGTGTGGGTACGTTGCATCTTCAACAAGAGCCTGCTGGGGCCCTTTGCAGATGTTCTTCTATGTAAAACCTGATCTAAAACCTGTCTCTCAATGTTGTCACTGTTAGATTAAGTTCAATAAGAAACAGACAATCATACATTGGGGCGAAAATATGTGTTTGAGGTCCGTGCTTTTACATGTAGGAGATTAGCAGGGTAAAGAGAGAGGTCAACCGCATGGCACCATAGCTTGCTGATCGAAGAGGAATATTGCCTGAGGAGGTCAAAATCTTTGTCTGAATTTAGTGACACAAGATGTGTTAAAGTATGAACAAGGCTTATTGAACTATTTAATTTATTTTGAACTCATTTGAGGCCTTTGCACTTTCTCTTGAGGTGTACAGAATATGGTGTCAGTTCTCACCTTTTGCTTGTAGCAATTGGTTTGACTTCATTGGTTATCTGTAGAACATGCTTTGCAGTAATTAGCCAAAAGAGGAAACAAAGTGAATTTGTAATGAGAAATATGTGAAGTCTATGATATGAGCATTTAAATATCAGTGTTGTGAATGGCCTTCTGCTTTTGTAATTGTGTTGGTGAACCTTTCATTTCTAATTGAATTCTAATTCCCTTGTTTTAGATGAAGTGCTTTATAGGAACAGTTATTTTGGATAATGTTACATGCAATTGCTACTGAAATGGGGAGAACCGGACTGAGTTGTTCGGTCTGTCAAAATCATTCTGTGTTGGAGTATAGTAATAGTGCATTTTAGGATATTTGCATTGGATTAGACTGAATATGTTAATGACCTTAACTATGTTAGCCACATTGTATTGAGATTGTTGCATCTTTGCGTGGACTTTGTTTCAAAAACTGCCACAACATGTGGAGATGTCATATTGAGGCAGAATTGCAGGTGGGTGAAAGGCTGTACTGAATACTAGTGATGAAACCTTGAATTGTTATTTATGAATACAAATATTTATTTTATTATATGTGATTATAAAATACTGTTTGCTTTGTATTACTGAGTCCCTTTAATGTGATTTGTTGACAGTGAAATTAAGGAATGGGGTTGAAATGTGGCTGCATTGCTGGAATAATGTTTATGAGATTACTAGTGGCCATTTTGCACATTTATACTGGTTTTCTAATAGCTCTGAAGAAACTACTGTTTCAAGGTGGCAGATATCAGCACAACTGGACATGCTTTTCTGAAATGGGTCTGACCCTCAACATCAAAGTTGGAGAAGACATTCATATTGGAAGGCAGTAATGAGTTCAAATGCTTTCACATTCAATATCTTTTAATATTTTGCTTTATTCATTTCATGTCCTCGGGATCTTAAATCTTGGAGCTGATACGCTACTTTGGATGTTGTAAATTGAGTTTAGCTGACTGGGGAAATCAAAGTTATTAATGTACTTGTAAATGTTGCTGGTCAAAACTTTTTTAAATCAAGTTTTCTTAAAAAATGTACTTGAATAAAATGTCAGTTTTGGTTTGGTTCGTTTAATGCTGTGAGAGTGTCTACATCTTTCTTGATTAAAATCCAAGATACACATGATGATAAATGGAGTCGGTGAATCTAAACTTGATCATGACAGTTTGATATGGTTCATTCATAGATAAAGTTAAACTACCTTGTCTTGGCATAGAAGATATCTTAACAAGAGCACCTGATAAAGAAAGGCCTCAATCTATTGTGATTTAAATAGTGAGACATAAACATATGAACATTTGTCATGGGAACAATTATGCTTATGAGCTGTCATAGTATGGTTAGACGTATCAATATCTATGGTACTGGTTAACTGTCCTTCTGGTCAGCAGTGGTGAGGTGAAGGGATAAGAGTGTGAGCTTGACCTCATGAGTGGCTGGAATAGTGTTCCGCTCGGTCTGAGCCACTTTGCGGAGCCAAGGCGGTGAGTGAGCAGTTCTTTTTGACCTCTTACACTGAGTGGACACCTAGTGAGGAGTGGTGTCAATAGTACTAGGCAGGAGGTTTCCTACAGCAGCATATCATATTTACCATCAAAATCAACAAAGCAACCTTTGTGGGCAAAAAAACCCATCACTAACAGCAGCCATCGAGAGGATTTCACTGAGGTTATCAAGCAGGCACTTTCCTGTTAGGCCCACGACATCTCCAGAAGGCTCAACAGTTGTGTCTGGCGTCCCAAACCCAACCACCCTCACACTCATGATGGATTCTCTACCAACAAATACCAACACATTTTGTGGGTCATTCCTCTTTGTTGTTGTCCAGACGACCATTAACATAACCAGACAAATCAAAAGCCCTTAATGCAGACATCCACAAATACCATCAAATACTTCAGTCCATCCTCTTCATTGCTGTGGCCTTTTATGATCCAATCAGAATGAATTTGACCAATATAACCTGCGCTAATAGATGACATTCTATTAATAATGAGAAATATCATGTCACATGAACACTATTGTACCACCACCTGACACCGCACACACCCCTTTGTTGATGTCTTTAATAATATTTCCTGTATAAGGTGTAATTGAAGGGTGTTTATCAAAATGTCCGGGGTTCGTAAAAACACACCTGTTCTCTCCTACATTAGTACAATTTTTCTTTCTCAGTGATTCGAACACTTCACCAAACTATGACTCTACCCTATCTGTCTACATGATCAGAGAATGACATGCTCCCTGACGTAACTGGCCTACCCTCATTAGTCACAAATAGTGATTTTATCAGCCCTGCTGCTCCAAATTATTTTGAACATTGAAAGGGTAAAATAGTTTAATTCGAAATAAAATTATGTGAATGTGGCTGCATTTAATAAATAATAACAGATGTTACAATCATCAAAGATGTTACATCATCAAAGACACTCATCAAAGACACATGGCACATACTGTACACTGCAAAAGTGTGTAAAATATGAACACATGATAGACTATGATACGAGGTTTAGAAATACCATTGACTGTCTTTGATGAGTCTATCATGTGTTCATGTTTTACACACATTACACTACTACACTACAATGTCTGAGCCCTCAGTGCCATGTTGTCTTCAGGGGGCAAAATCACATATAATCAGTTGATGATGCAATTACCAATTTGTTTGCAGTTTATTTACAAGTTGTTGCAACAGTTTGATCAAAGTTGTACTCAGATGTTTTGTTGATGATTGCCTTATAACCCAAGGGTAACAGGCAATTTTATTTCATGTCACAAGAGGAGGGTTAACTTCTGGTATTGCTCTAAACATTTTAATTGAAATTGAATTTTTTCCTTTTTTTTATGCCATTATTTCAAACTTCACTTTTGTAATTATTCAGGTTTATTGACTTTCTGTGATGTCTTTGAATTGCATTAATGGAACCACCTATCAGCAGTTGTTTTTGACAGCAGTTTGAATGCTGTGTCATAAGGCCCATACGCATGCAGCTCAGTGGCAGTTCAGTGATACAATGTGAGAATGCAGGATTGAAATCATAGAGCCCAGCACAGTGAACTGTTTTAGTTACATTTACTTTCTGACATGCAAGTAAGTAGGTCTACAATGTAAGAAAAGATCAAGTATGAAAAAAAGGATAAGAATTTTACTCTCTACTACTACTCTCTTGATGGCCCAATATCTTTTTTAGTTTTAGAATTCTAGTTTTAGAATTTAGGTTGCTGTGTTGTTGTCAAAAAAAGGCATCACTGAATGGCTATTTGTGAATATACTGAAAGGAAAAAAGTTATGCAATCAGTGGTTTACTTCAGACACCCAACACTGCAACTGGCAAGTTCAGTGGAAATAGTTAATTATTTCCAGGCCCTAACGAATCTGTCTAAAAAAAGTTTTTTGTTCTGGGTGAACATATTTTACTTTGCACTATAATGCATTTAGACAAATTATTCACACAAACTAATTAATGTATGTCAGAGGATAACTTGTGCCGAGACTTGCTATTGACTTATCACACCCTCTCTTTTCTAACATTAAACATGTTTCCCTCCCTGGTTTTGATTAATTGTTCAAATGTTTTTATCCTGCAGTTGAAAGGCAAGGGAGGCATGCTACAGATTTCTGCAAGGCACGCTTAATCACAGAGGAGAAACCACAAGGCAGTCTCAGTGCCTCAGAAAAAAGCTGTTTCCATTTTGCAGTGTCCTGTGGCGACAGTTTTACCACTGTTTTGTTGCAACATGTTTTCTCCAACTGTTATTTATAGTAGCCTAGGCTATATCAATGTTTTAAGCACATCAGGATAGCTTTGAGTAAATTTTGTGACAATGCTGTCTTGAGTCTCTTCATCAGCAACTGATTTGTGACAGTGCTGTTCTGAATGTCTTCAGCAGCAAACCTTTTAAACAATAAAGCTATTGTTGTTGGCTAACCTAACTTTGCAGGATGTTTTCCAGAACGCTCAAAAAACAAACACTTTACCATGGATGCATATATGTATATGAAGAGTTTGGTTCTAAAACGCTATATCCTCCATTTTAATGAATTTTCATGAATCATTGTTTTTACATTTTTTTCCAAGTAATTTCAGTAGAACTGAAATTTTTATCTTTAATCAATCAAAACAACACAATTGCAATTGTATTGATATGACCTGAAATACACAATTAAATTACATGATTTTTTAATGTTTTTAAAAAATGGAGATGTAAGCTAGAGTGTTGCAGTAACATTTTATACAAATATAACAGAATCAATTTGATAGCCTTTTGTTATTGTCCTCATTTCACAACCAAATACACTAAAATAGGAAGCTTGGCTGTTCAATTGTAGGATATGAAACACAAGCACCAAGAATGCTGCTATGTCGATAGATATATTGTAGATAAAAAGAAAAGGTGTTTTAATAGCATTTTAATAGCTAATATCACTCCAATTTTACACCAATACAAAAGCAGCTAAGGCACACAATAAAAAGAATAAACATTTGCTGTGAGCTGTGCTTTAATTTGATAGTGTTACAGCGTTATAAAAGGATTGAACTAAAACATTTACACTGCCTTTACCACAGATATGTGAGGATATTCTCACTTTACACAGAGCTTCTCCTTCATGCATATGTCCTTCTTCAAAGAGGGAGGATCCATCAAGGATGTTAACTCATTCAGACCATGTTTGCATCCTTAGATGTAAGTAATAGTTGAAATCAGTGTGCTAGGACTTCCCACCATCACCATAGCTGACTGCATTCATTCACTTGTCTTACTTAATTAAAACCTGAGGATGAATTCATGTCAATGCAAGACTGACCACCGAGAATTCCAATTTAATATCGTGAATATTAGATATTCTAATATGGTGACATCATGTTACCTCCCTTTCACTGTTCTTTCAGGCTTGAGAAGTTCTAGAGTTAGAATGGGACCATTTGGTCCTTTGTGTTAACCTGCCAGAGGAGTCATGCCCATTTACAGTTTTTCTCAGTCGCTTTGGTGCTATTCTCACATCACTATTAACATTTGCACAGCAGTTAGTGCATTTCTCAAAACAATTAGTGCAAACTGCAAAACCTAGTGGATGACCTGCAAAAGCACGTCACTTGCTCAAAATGGATAGTCCATTCCTCAAAAGCACGTATTCATGTCAATGAAACTGTCAGTGTCATCAAAATGAGAAGTCTTGACACCATCGTTTATGAACAAGATAGTCAAATGGCTTTGTCATGTTTTCATTATGACAGTTCTCTCAGTGTTTTCCAATGCAAAAAAAGGGCAGAAAAAAAGGTGACACTATCTGAACATGCTCAAGACAGCACTATACACTACTTGTACAGCCATTTGAAAACTACAGTAAAGTTACACATTGCTGTAGTTAGGGGAGTAAGTGAGTACAAGACACTGAATACGTACATTTTTACTGTATGCTCTTTGCAATTCTACAGCATTGTGACAGAATTTGATAACTAGTTCAACAATTTTGTATGTAATGACTCAAGCAATGAAATGAAGACTATTAGTTTTATAGGGAACGACTATTCAGCATTCATAAGTATAGTTCATTTTGACTGACATGACATAAGCAAATGATAATGTTAAAAAACAGCAGAGAATTGTATGAAAGCAACTGATACATGTCCAAAAGCATTTCAATTTGTTCAGAGGAAGGAGAATTTGCTACTATGATGTGCACAAATGACTAAATGTTGTGGAGGTTGAACTAATAGTTATGAGAATTTTCATTCTGATCTGCAAAAAGCACCAAAGCGACTGAGAAAAACTGTAACAGGCTTCCTAGGTGTCGGTAGCACTGTGTGCTATAGCAGATCCCTGATGACTTTGTAGCAGCTTACACAATCCCTGCTCCCCTGGCGTCTTCTATTCACCTCTGTGTGCACCTATTCCTTAGCTCTCTTATGCCTGGATACATTCTGGTGTAAGGCTGCCCTTGGAAAGACCATGCATGTTGCTCATGACCACTGTCACAGATCCTTGTTGAGTCTCAGTCTCCTGTTGTGGATGTGCTGCAGCAGGATTGTCCCTCGCTGCTGAATGGTGCGGATGATGGGCCTCAGGCCCTCTGCTCCTCCTCTGCTCTCCCACAGCACCCGGTCCGCAGACAGAGACCTCAGGAGCATGTTCTCCAGACAGCCTGACTGCAGGATGCTCACAGCTCGCTCAGGGAACCTACCGGTGGAGGTGCAACAAACGTCACTCTGGGCTCCATCATCATGTCATGTACCATATGTAAATAGCATTGCTTTGAAGGAACTTTGTTTTTAAAACCTATACCAAACTCTAAGATAGTAGATAGTAGAATAATATTCAAAGCTGGCTATTAGTGACAATCTGTAATCTGCAATCATAAGATTCATTTGGTCATCGCACTTACTCATCAATGCCCTCCACTAATCGAAAGTTGAGGTTGTCATGAGGGTGATGTGGCCGACCTGCATTGTCTATAAATACCAGCCTGGAGGGATCAGCCTTCCTCACCTACAACAACAAGGGAAGGAAGGAATGACAGAATTTGCCTTTCTTTTCTCCTTTTAGAGCATAGTTTGCAAAGGCTATTCCTGATGTACAAGAACCACTCTATCACAAAATCTCTACGGCTGTCAGATTCAGTTGAGGGTTCTGATGTATGGGTGAATTAAATATAGGACTGCAGGGAGGAAATGTACATAAATCCTCACAAAGCTGACAGACTGAGCTCTGAGCACTTGGAGTCTGACATCCCAAGGACAAAGTTTCTGTTGGAAAGGTCTCCAGTGCAAATGAACAACAGTCTGAAAATGAACAGACTGTTATTATACTGTATACAATCAAATGTCCAGAAAGTCCAAGGCTGAAGTGGATCATGTTGAAATGTTATGATTTTAGTGAAAGCTTTTAGTCTTGCAGTAGACATGAAGTAATTCTCCACAACCTTTCAATTACATAAGTAGTGGATGAGAACAGTCTGGAGCTGCTTCAGTGGCATGGAGGCCCAACCCATATCCCCATTCGGGACACTAGTGGTTAGCTTCAGTGACACTGATAACATGTATTATTGAACTGAGACTTTTCTACTTAACCCTTTAGACCTGAACATTAAACAGAATACAGACTAATGCTCATTTTAGAACCCCAGTAAACATGTTCACAGTACTGTGTCTACAATCTAGACTTGTAGTCAAGACCGCCTAAACCGAGACCAAGACACTACCAAGACCAGAGGGTATCAAGACCGAGACCAAGACGAGAACAAGGCCAAGACAGACTGAGTCAAGACCAAGACAAAGTCGAGACGAGACCGAGACGAGACCAAGACCAAGACCAAAAAAAAAAAAAACAGCTAGTGAGCTAGTGTTACACCATAACTTGCATCAATTGAATAAGAGCAGCATACTGGGGTAAGAGGTCCAGTCCCAGTTTAAATTCAATTTAAGAAGGTATTATTTCAACAGACAGAACAATGCAGAGACAGAGCATGTCATGAATGTGTGTGACTGTGATCTCACTCACTGTAAATGTTTTTGTAGACTGGGTGAGATAAACTATGTATAGCAATTGCATGACAGCTGTTACTGCACTATTAGAGGTTTGAGATTCCTTTGTCTTTTGATTGGATGAGCGCCAGTTTCTTAATCACAACAAAATACATGTATGTCATTGATTGGTTGCATTTGAAAGGTTGCATTTGAAGGGCGTGAAAGGCGAAATAATTTAATGTTGCATTATCAAATGTTATCTTTTGTATCATGGACATTATTTGTTGCAAATCTCCCGACCACTATGTCGACCTGAGACCGCAAGACTAAGACAATGAGACCAAGACCGAGGGATCCGAGACCAAGACAAGACCAAGACCAAAGACGGTCGAGACTGTGACAAGACCAAGACCACGTAAAAGTGGTCTCGTGACCGGTCTCGAGACCAAGACCGTTCTCGAGACATCCAACTCTACTACAATAATACAATAACCTGATACAGTGGAGAAACCACCAGTCCCATCACAAGAACAGCCCTCTGGAGGAAACTGATTTCAGTCTTGTCTTACTGAAACAAGAGATCATTCTTGCTGTGTGAAGCTGAAGGCATAAGTTTAAAGAAAAGCATAAATACAGGAATGATTTTACACTTGCCAGGATATGTACAAGAAGAAGGTCATTAGGGCTTTTGCATTTAACATGCAACATATTCTCCAGGCAGACATCCGAGGGGTCTGGTCTGAATCCACAGCAGTAGCGGTCCAAACGGTCATTCACCTGGAAAAAACACACACATATGAATACTCCCTTAATCAGCAATTCATCCCCTTAGAATTATAAGGTTCTATCTGACATTTTTGTCAAAATTGAGTTATTTACATATTTTTATTCTATGACACCTTAAGAAGATGAGGTGAGGTGTTTCTTGTAGTTGTATGCATTTTTGGATATTATATCTGAAGAGGTTTGTTCCACTTAGCAGTATAACTCTATGGAATTCTAAGACTTTGAAGCTCAATATCTCAGAACTACTCAGAACGCAGATAGAACCCTATAATTCTAAGGGGACGAATTACCATCAGCACATGTCAGATTAGGCTCTGTCACAGCCTGTATAAACATGTTCATTTTGACATTTGAGTTTATGAGTTTATGGTCTCACCACTGGAATGTCAACGTTGATGACTAAGTTGATGCAATGTAGCATCTATGTGCAATAACTTATCATTCAAATAAACTTACATACAAATTTGAACTTTACCACATTCATGACATTATTTTTCCAGAATATTTTATGATAATGTAAAGATTAAAACATTCAAATTCACACTATACATTCTTTTTTTGTACAGAAAATGTGTGCATTGCACTGTTGTAAAGATGGCTTCAGGCTTCAGCCGACCTGTTATCTCAGGTGTTAAATGCCTATGTCAAGGACGCATTGTCAAGGACGCGTTGTTCACATGTTCAAAGGCCCACTTGGCACGGTCTCCAAATCAATAGTGCTACTAGGCCAGGGCCACTGTACACTCACTGTACTCTTACTTACACCAAATTCAAATTGTAAACATAAACAAACCATGCACTCTGTTTGACTTTGCACAAATATTGAAAGTAAATTACACCCTGTACCCTTGTTGTGTTTAAAGATTAACATCTGAGATTATAAACTGGCGATGAATCTTCTTAAAATGTTTTTAAAATAAAAAATAAATGAATGGAAGAGATAATACTTGCCATCTTACCTGCAGCAAGAAGTCAAACAGTGCCAGGCGGCCCCATTCAGAGTGGTGTACCCCCACACATGGTGTGGCATTCAGGGACACGCGGGCCCCACACCTGCTCTGCAGAACCTTCTGGTACAGTGGCCAGGAGAGGGAGAAGGAGTTTTGGTCATTGTCCACCTCCGCCAGGTGTTGAATGTCAGGATCCCACCACACAACTGGTCTAGAGGTACCACTGATATACCTGTATGGTAGCAGTTTGCTTTTGAAGTTCCTGAGCATGGAGGGAAGGCTTCTGTTCAGTTCCAGTACCCTGTCCAGGTGAAAAGCCAGCACCTCAAACCAATCACTGGGCCGCTTGATTAGAGCACATGATCCTGACTGACAGTGCTGCCTGTGGTCCGGCACGGCCGCTGTCTCTCCGGCCCCCAGGCCAACCTGAAGTACCTGACCATGTCCTGGAATCCTGGCCTTGCTGAGGACTACGCCACCTGAGAGGAGGGCCATCTTCTTCACATCATCTGCACTTAACCAGGGAAGGGACTCAGGTGTGCTCTCGTTCCATTTGTCATGAGATATCTGGCACAGATCCGACTTCTCTCCTCGCATCTGGTCTCTCAGTATGCTCTCTTTTCCAGCCAAAGAATGTGACCTCCTCTTCCAGAAGCCTTCAGGATTTTGTTCATGTGCAGTCTCTTCTCCTGAGACCTCTCTGACCGTCTGCTGGGTCTTCTCAGCCTCTCCCACTGCCACACTCTCATGGCCACCTCCACCCTGGATGCATTTCTGCTTACATGGCTTTGTGCCGTTAGAGTTGTCTGGTGTTTTAGCAGTCTGGGAGATGGCAGGTGCTTTTACAGAATGTGATAGTGGCTGTTTGAAGGGGATAGCACTGCTCCCACTGAATAGCTTATTCTCTAAAAAGTTTGAGTGAAGGGAAGGAGTTTTTTCTCTTTTTGAGAGCTTCCCTTTGGTCTTTGCTGGAGCTAACTCTTTTCTATGCCTGAGTTTAATGAAATAATCCAAATGTATTTCATTTGCAATATTTTTGCTTACACCAACGTCTCTGTGTCTTTGGTGATGAGTCATAAATTTGTGCTTAGCATTGTTCTCTAAACTTTTGAGTTTCCAGGCCCCACTGTGAGGTGGAGGGAGATCGAGCAGAGTGGTTTGTGCTCCCTCAGGAAGCCTCTTGCTGGTGCTCACTTTCAGGTCTCGTGGGGGAAGTGTCATTGTCTCCGTGGGAAACAGGGGAATGGTGTTGATTAAGACCACAGACAGGGTGAAGAGAGCCAAGAAAGTCACCACAGACCGCCTCTTGACACAGATCTTCATGAGTGATCTCAGAGCCTGTGGGAGCACAAAACAAATAAGTTTAAATCATTAAAAGTTGATAATAAATCTGAATTCATGACACTGACTTAATGAAGCACCATCATGGAAGAATTTATATATGTGTCCCTCAGAGTCACTATTCAATGCTATTTAGTGCAGACGGTATCCAGTTAGTCAAAAACGACTAAAAGGGTCACGATCCTACCTGACTTGCAGAAGCAACATTGTGTTGCTTTAAATTAGATAACGACAAAACCTCTAGTGCAACTACTACACTGGTGCTACAATTGCTAGTATTTCTCTTACTAGTATACCACCTTTACAGCACCCAGTCCATAATAAGGGAATGGAACATTTTAAGTGTAGATATGACACCCTTTACATGACATTTGTGCAAGTTACTGGGCAAAATCTCTAAATGTCACTTTAACACTGAAAGATACTGTCCTATTTTGAGCAATTACAAAGATTTCAAAGATCTGTTTTGTGTATGTTGGTGGGAAAAAAAACTAAAATGTGCTGAATTTGATAATCATCATGACTGAATCGGAGTGTGGGAGTCAGCTTACATTGAGTGGAATGTCTCAGATCCATGGGATCTTTTGCTTGTGGCGGGCTGCTTTATGACTTTTCCAGATACTGCCTGTGAAAGGCGTTCATTATCCTCCACGCAAAGAATGTCATGCCTGCAGTCGAGACTGACTCGGGATTCACCACTCCTGCACTATGACCTGCCCTGTCTCAGGTTATGGCCCACACCACAGGGGCTACTGGCTAAGCAAACGCAGAGCTTAGGAGGTATTCCAGAATGATCTGTGTTATATTCTAATCGTATTTCTTGGGGCTAACTTAAATGATCACACAGTAGATTGTTCACTTACTGATATGTAGTGGTCAGTTGAAATACATTCAGATAGGCTTACTATGACATGCCAATTAATGGTCAAGCGTTTAGCAGTCCCTGTACCTGTGGGTTTGTCAACATAAGGACATGGTATGGGTGCTAAACAGTTTCAGGGCTTCCCAACAGCAAACAGTTGTTTTTTGAATAACAGAGAGAGAGAAAATACAGAAACTTCTGCAATACTGTCGCAGAAAAATATCATAATGCTTTTACTAATAATACATTTATATTTCTTAATTGTAAGACCTCATCTCTCCTTCAGTAGCCTAACATGGATGTGTCTGGTAATGTTATGCAGGTAATGTTATGTGGGCATATATAACAGCATTGGTACATATACAAGGTGTGTTTACTTGCATATATTCTCATTCGTATTCTCAGATTGAGACAGTACTTTCCTGAATAGAATGGTGATGAGTGAAGAGGGGGAATGCCAACAGCCAATCACGCCCAGCCCAGGAAACAGAGCAGAGCACATTTTTGCAGTGCCCTGCCTGCCTGGGACAGCCAAATGAGTTCCAGCTGGTCATGATACCCAGCAACGACAGCAACAGAACAACGACCGGCCACTAGTGGTAGATCAGGTAATCACATAATCAGCCATGAATCTGATCATGTGCATTCACAGAAAAGGAGAGGGGCAAGACAATGAGGTGACCATCAACTTAACTCAGAAATAGTACAGAACCCACATCTGGAGCATCGGTCACAAGAAATGTGCTATGACCTCTTTATCTCATTTCAGGCGTGTGAAAATGGTGTCCTTAAATGGATTGTAAATATGATAGATACTCAGTTATGCCATTGCTTAGAGTTATTCCAGTTCAGTTTTCTCCTCTTGCTGACTAGTGTTTGTGTGCTGGCTAAGCTGAAAGACATGTACATGAGGATAAGGAAACTTCAGAGTGTTTAAATAGGAACTTCCTGTCTGCGCTCTACAAAGCTCTACAAAGCTGTGATGTCTTGCCACTGGTATTGCTCGATGTTATAGCCTTCACCCAAGCGCTAAAATGCTAGTTTAAACATCAGTACAGCGTTTTTGACAGGTTTTGGCAGGTGTGGACGGTTGCTAACAGCTTTGAGGTGTGCATGAACATTTTCTTTTCTTTTTCAGGCAGGAGTAGTACAGCTACAGGTAAGTGTGGAGAAGTGTGTGTTTGTGTGTGAGAAGTGCAAGATCAACGGAACATAGAGTTGGGGAGGCAGAGAGATTTAAAAGGGTTGGAGGATGGGACCCATCTTCCAGTGTGTCTGCCTGTCCTCCATGTGCTGTCAGCCCTGTCTCTTTGTGTCTCCTGCCATGACAGAGAGCGCACTATATAACCAAAGATGCTTGATTACTAGCTAGTTCTCCTCTCCTGAATGCTACTTTCTATGTGTGTGTGTGTGTGTGTGTGTGTGTGTGTGTTGCTTCTAACCACTTGCTTCTCATTGGTTATTGGCTATAGATTTTGTAAGGGCAGCACTCACTATTGACTCAGCTAGCATCCGTATTCTCCGCTTCAACCCTCTCTGATATAACGGTGTGACAGGGTGCCATCTGCTGTAGTGAGTGTCCTGGTCCTGACTGAGATGCTCTGGGGCTTGGGGAGTTGCACTGAGGAATCATTTCTCAGAATACGGATGCTAGCTGAGTCAATAGTGAGTGCTGCCCTTACAAAATCTATAGCCAATAACCAATGAGAAGCAAGTGGTTAGAAGCAACACACACACACACACACACACACACACACACACACACACACACACACACATAGAAAGTAGCATTCAGGAGAGGAGAACTGACCTCACCAGAAGGAAAATGCTGTTATCGCTTCTAATGCAGTTGTCTTATCTCATGCAGCAGAGGCTGTGATCAGTTTTTGGACGGGAGGTCCGCCTGACTGGTTTGCAGTTGCCAGGTGACACAGCACTGATTACTCACATAACCGTGGTTTCAGAGGAGAGCTTTATAAAGCTATACTTATAAACAGCTTTCCCTTCACTCTCAACACTCAGATTTTTTTGACATTTTTGATTAATTGTTGCAGCCCTAATGTCACAGAAATAGTATTGATCAAATACTTCACACTACTAAAGATGTAGACAGCATTTAAATGGTATATTACTTATCATTCAGTACAGCTGCTGCCATGATTTGGTACATATGTTGGGCCTTGAAGCTACAAGATGAAGCTATAAAATACTGATGTTTTTTCACAAAGACCACAGCAGACCAGGAAGCATCGGGATCATTATCAGACAACATACATGAGGAAAGCACATGCTGTGATGTCCTTGTGATGTAGGTGGATCAATGGTGGACTCATTTCATTACTAATTTCACACATGTGCTAATGTTTACTGTCTTTTGAACATCCAGTTCTACTGTGTGCATGATCATGTAGACCCAGTGCCAATGCACCACAGGGCAGATAGTGGAGGGCTGGTAGGCACTGTGGTGTGCTGTGGAGGTGGCTCCTCCTGTGATCTGCTCCTTGCATTCCTGTGTCTCCTCAGGAACCTCCACTTGTTTGGACTACTTCACTCTCTCTGCTCTCTCACACACGTCCTACAGAACTCAACAGCCACACTCATGCACATGTTCTGGGCACAGAACAAACTGCTCTGCTAAGTCTGCACATACAGTAGCTTGTTCAGTCCTAGGAGTGGCAGTCAACTTTGTTTTAGACGTTTGGCTGGGCTCATTACAATTTCCTACATAAATGGATTGAACTCCATTGAAGTCCATTCCACAATACCACAGAACTCCACATAGTAAAATCTCAATGCCAAATCTAACACATCCTGCACTGCACAGTCAAGGTAGCAACTGTTCGTAAAAATGGATATAACTTCGCTAGGTGTGACAAAGCTGCTCCACAAACCTTGCATCTTATGACACGTAAAAATGAGAATGACAGGTATGCAAATGACTAATCTTCCTTAATCTATGACCACTCTCCAAATCTGTGTCAGTATTTTGTTGATGTCTTATGCCTTTTAGCCGGCGCTTCCCACTCAGCATTCGATCATATTAATATGTAAATATGAAGAAAAATGAGAAGAAATCAATAATTCATGTTTAATATACATAACACATTTTGACATATGATTTTTTTTTTTTTGCAAATTTGAAGTCATTACATTTTTATATCAAAAGGACAACCAGAAGAATATTTATTTGGCTCACTGCCCTTCTTTATTTTCCATGCCTCATTTAGACGCCTAGGGTGTGGCTGAGATAGATCCTGGATAATACACAACATAGACAGTTTCTTTGCTCCTTTATATAAAAAAAGAGATCCCTCAATGTCTCTGTGCAGTAGGCTAGATCATAAGCGCGTGCAAATGTTCAAAGCTACAGTGTTTATGCATGAGCATTGGATGGCAGGTTTGTTTCCAAGTTTCAGCCTACTGTACATCGTAGAACAATGTATACAGACACTTACCATGATATGACGACTGAACACCGAGGAACACTGGAGTTGTTCGGTGCAAATGCCGATCTAACATTTTTAATTTGTCTCATCTCATCTCACATGTGCTCGCTGCCACATCATCTCGATTCTTTCTCCATTAAAAACGTGCACTAGAAGCCCTGGTGCAGCATTGTCCATCATTACACTAAAAGTATAGTTGCAATCTAAGCTTTTCTTGATTTGCTTTAATCAAAACAGCCAATTTCAATGAAGATGCTGTAGCATGGTTCATGCTTAATCCTAGAAAAAAATCAAACAATCGTATCGCCTGAAACGAGTCTATGATGTTCGCGGAGATTTAGATAGGCAGCCTTTTGTGAGTTTGCACACGTTTGACCGAAAAGTTATCCCAACTCGTCAAGTAACTAGTCAGGCAACTGTTCGTATGAAAGGTTACTTCGCAGTAAAAGCTCTAGGTAGGCTATGACTCCAGCTAGAATAGGTTCTTAAAGGAATGCAGTGAAACTTGAGAACTGTCGGCCTGGTTTCCAGAAACGTGGAAAAAAAAACGATGGCAAAAAGGGCTCATGAATTTTGTCCTCCACCTCCTGTTTGTAGTCTACGTGGTCATTGTATTAGAGAATAGGGCAGGGAATATTCATTAGGAATTTACAAATATTATGGCATAATTGTGAAAGATACGTCTACATGAGTTATAACAAAGTAAATCTACCACAGTAATTGGCCAAGTGGAAGTCGTTTACATTAATTGTTATAAAACCTAGCGTTTATAATATCAACAACTGACGTCAAGGTAAAAATAACATCAACATAAAAACAATACACGCCTAAGCCAGACAGTAAGATATGTAAGGGATAATGTATAGAATATATTATACTTAGAATGTATAGAATATATTATAATATATTATTCTACTTGCATTGTGAAGAGCCGTATAATAAATAGGATTAATATTGGTTGCTTACATGTTCCCATCACGTGTTGGAAATTCCATAGCACACTATAGTATCTGAAGTCGGTCACCCAAAAGCTGTTAATACATGTTATTCAATGATGCTGCAAGAGTGCTTACTTACCAACCATATAAATCCTGTTAAGCCAATATACTATACTGACAGAAGTTAACAAAAGTCTGAACAGGATATTCAGAAACCCTATTCTGGGTAGGGTTAATAGGTAGGGTTGCCTAATTAGAGGGTTTATGTTTATATAGGCTGTCCTATGCAGATCTAAATCTCAAATAAAGAGAGTAGTACTAGCTACATCATTCTAAAAGTGTTGGTGCAAGTTGCAGCTGCACTGGCAATCACATCTGAGGATATAATTTGCTTATTACACTGGACAGGAGGTCGCCTCTGCATCCATACCATAAAAGTCATCAGAAAACAGGAGTCTGCGAAAGTCAATTGGCGTGAGACCACTCTCCCATTCCATGTAGAGTAGTTCATATGCAGTCTGTACTTCCAAGTTTCAACATAGTGACGATGCTGCCCTCACCTGCCTGTGTCCAGTATTACTGTTGTGCTCAATTCTCATATCATGCTGTATGGATCTCCAGTCATTCCTTGCCGGTTTGTTTTCCCTTTTTATTACAGGGACTTGCACATTTCTGTGAAAATGAATTGAAATAAACATGAGCAAGCCACAAAGGTTTCTCTTAATGTTGTTCATATGTGAGTGAAATTGTAAGGTGTTATATTTAATATCCTCGAGCAGTTGGTTCTTAAACCTTTTGTCTGGCGACCCCCCAAAAAACATTGGCCAAGTCTCGCCAGCCAGCAAAAAATAGTTTCACTTTGGAAAATTTTGTGAGATAGGCATTGATGGCAGAGGCAGAAAATGTGTTCTTTCATAGCTAGGCTATGTCAACACCAAAGGTACTGTAAATGCCAGCCTTTAATTCTTTAAATCTGATTTATTATTTTCCAATTGATAGCGCTCATTCATGTATAACTGGCACTCCTGTGGCCAAAGAAGGCTGCATTGCGTTCTGTCACTGGTAAGCTCACACAGCATCTTTGAGCTAATCATTGCCAGAGGCGCAGGTAGGTCCTAAAGATTTGCATAAAGAGCATCCACTTTCGGAGGAACATTATGGAAACACTGTGAATTGTAAGCCTACATCCCATAATTTTGCCGACCCCCAGTTTGAAAACCACTGTCCTTATCCTGTCTTATCATTAATAGGAGAACTGTATCCATGTTTGTATGTAACTTTGAGTCTTGCCGTTCCAATGGTTCACCATGGCCTTTTTAATCAGCTGCCATTGCCTTTTATTATTCATTATTATTTTATTGGCCTTTAAATATGATTTCAAATTGCTGACAACCTCAAGCTGTCATAAGGAATTTATGATGTACATGTTCAACCTCACTCAAGTACATATTTGGTGATTAGTTTCCTAAGTGGAAAAGATGCAACATAATCATAATGTGTATTACCTTATTATATACCTATAGATAATCGGCCCCTAGGTACACTTTACTATTACTGGGTTGGACCTGTAAAATCTTACGTTTAACATGTCTTGAACTGGACAGAACGGTGAAGCGGTAAATATTAGAATAGAAACTATGATTAATCTGACTCCATAAAATTAAGAACTTGACCTCCCATAATTAACAAGTAATAGCAGAGTAGTGGCATGGCATACGAGGAGAGAACCAATGTTACTTAAAGTCAATGGAAGTCAATGGTAAAATTCAGATAGGTAGGCCTAGTATAACTATAGTGCAGCCAGAATGCTGACCAAAACTACAAGCTGTACAAGTTGTACATGGTTTTAAAGTATAACTTCAGAGTAAAAACAACCTAGGGTCTATTTACGGTAGTTAACAACTTCATACTTTTGATTGAGAGCAAAATTAGGTTAATCGTAAGCCCATTCAGTGATAATGCAAATAAAGGTCTTGCTCAAAACGCCACCAAATAACATAATTTTGCTCTCAATCAAAAGTATGAAGTTGTTAACTACCGTAAATAGACCCTAGGTTGTTTTTACTCTGGAGTTATACATTCTCCTTTTAATTTACAAGGCCTTGCACCACCTCATTTCACTATGTTTATTAGCTCATTTATACACTAGTATACACTCTTTGCTCTGTTGGTTATTCCATCTGTTAAGAAATTATCAGATGGTCAAAGAGCATTTGTGGCACCCAATCTTAGGAATGGCTTTCAAGTTCATGTAAGGGAATCAATATTTCTAAATCCAGATTTAAAACCTACCTTTTTCAAAACACTATAGCCTGGAGTTAAATCCATCGCCTTTATAATACTCCTTGGTACTTTTAATGAGGCTATTTTTATGGAAATGTTTGTTTTATTTCAATTTGATTTTGAATGATATTTTACTTTGTTCAAACAACTTTGTTTGTTGTCTTATTATTATTATTCTTTAAGTGCCATTGTTTCATCGTTATTTTTACATTTTATTATAATTATTTATTTATAATTTTACTTGTTGGTTGTATGTTTTGTCTTATTTTTTTAATTTTTTTAAGTGTGATTGCTCATATGCAGCAATTTGCCTGTAGACATGTGTATAACCATATAACCATGTGTTTTGTACCCATGTTGAAAGGTCACTCTTACAGAAAGAGGATACAGGTTTTAGCAGGCAGGCTACAGTATTATCTTATCTGATTTTTAGTGCTGACTATAAAATGGTGTAGCTTTCCTTCAGCACACCATTCATGCTCCCCTTCTGAACTCATTGCAAGATGAAATTAGGGTTGATATTGGTTGCCTGCATTCTTTATGGTGCAGAATGCAGACCTTTTAGCGAGGGTGGCAGGAAAGGTGGCTTTAACAAGTTGTTGCTCATTTCTTTTGATGGCTTCAGATGGGATTATGATCAGGATGTGGAGACGCCTAATTTTGATCAATTGGTAAAGGAAGGAGTGAAGGCAAAATACATCACTCCACCAATGATCACAATGACATCCCCTTCACACTTCACCACCATCACTGGTAAGAGCAAGAGTATGAAGGCTGTACATTAGGCTCTAAGATGTACTGAATGTTTAATTCTATTCTTCTATTTATTTTTATAACTATAAAGTTTAAGTAAAACTTTATTATGACTAATATACAGCTCTGAAAAAATGAAGAGACCACTACATTTTTCTGATGTCATCCCATGGTTGCTGAGTGACATTCAAATGAGCTGACGGTCATATTGAAAATAAATAAGGAGACCACATATTTTTTTTCAGAGCTGTATATGCTACTACAGTCTTAATTTATTACAAATGATTGTATTAGACTATAACAGCTTTCTCTCGGACTCTATTTCTTGAGAAAGCTCAGGTCTTTAAATGTGTGCAGCAATTGCAGATGTTTTACCAGACTGCTGTTGCAAGTGCAATTTTCTTTGCTGCCATCTGTTGAGACAGCAGCATTAGACCCAGGGACACTAAAACACTGAAAGGCAGTCTCTGTGCTGGGGACACTAAAACACTGAAAGGCTGTCTCTGTGCTGGGGACAGGTCTGGAGCCGCTGGAGCTCACGTACAAGGCCGTAGAAATGTCCTTCAACGTTGATAAAGCAAGTTAATGCCAGTGAGTGAGAGTTTAAGGTCAACCATTATCAGGGGGTCATGTTTGATCATTTTACCTATGACCATCTGAGTCCTTCTAGATAAGGATGTTCTCAAACGTTGCATTATCTGAACTGATTAGAGTATATGATCAATTGAAGAAGATTAATTAGCCTAATATCAGTCATATCCACCTTTATGGTCCTATGTAAAATTGGAGAATGTTCATAACTGGCTTAAAAGTACCTATTTTTTGGCATATACACATGCTCACCATTATATACTGAAATGATCTATGTCAATGAAATACAAACCAACTGTTTGTCAGATTGTTCCCATATTTCTATCCCTGTTCTTTGAGGTTAGTTTGCTCCAAATTGCCTCATTGTCTGTGATGTGCCCATGCATTGAAAATGGACTGCAACTAACAACAACACAACTAAAATGCTGTCTGAGAGGGAAGTGTGGGTTTGAGCAGCCGTGTAGAATAACCAACACACAGTCTAATTAATATTGATGTCAACATTTGTACTTGTAGGGAGATGGATTGAGGATCATGGAGTGGTACATAACATGCTGTTTAACTCCACAACACTCCTAAAAATCACCCACAAGGCAACAATGAAGCGCTCCGAGTGGTGGGACAACGGAGCCCTGCCCCTATGGATCACAGCACAGAACCAGGTGGGGACACTCACAAAACTATTCTCCAGTGACTATGTACATGAATAGATACATGTACACAGCAATCAATCTATTAGCCAAAAGAATAATATTAACCAACCAACAGAACTATGATCAGTCACAAATACTAATGACACTCTAGAGGGGAAAGATTGAAGTTTGAAAAGTTAGAATACACACATTCAATTATAACTATTTTAGTGAAATGGTACATAGTCAAGCACAGGATCAAAATCCGCACACTCAGATCTGTGCAATAATATAGGAATTTATTCAAGCTTTCGGCCAAAAACCTTCTTCAGGAATAGTGAAATACAATATATAGTATGATACTGTAGTTATAAAAGTGTAGTGAATTTCACAAGAATTAGTTATGTAACTTTCATACAGCATTATTATGCATCAGGGAACTTCAAAACTTGTGAAAATAGCCTATATTATCTGGAAAGTTCTTTGTTTTTTCTCTTTAAATGTATGTAAATGTAATGTAGTAGTGTATATTGTATTTTATAAATATGCCTAAATAATGCCTGTAAGAGATAAACAATAAAACATTCTCTTACTTGTTTTTTATTATTACTGCCCAACAGAGTAATGGCATATTTTATTCATTTTCCATCAGGGACTGAAAACAGCATCTTTTTACTATCCCGGAGGTGGAGTCAACTACAGTGGACAAGCAGTGGACCGAGCACTTGTTGAATCCTATGGTATGCCAGATGACAATGAGACAGAGTGGCAAGAGAACATAGACACCGTCATGCGCTGGTACACTCAGGAGGACTTTGACTTTGTCACCCTGTACTTTGGGGAGCCTGATAGTGTCGGACATTCCAAGGGTCCAGATACCCAAGAGAGAAAGGACATTATAAAGATGATCGACCGCACACTTGGTTACCTCAAAAGGGCTATTGCAAAGCATGGCCTAACTGACAATCTAAATGTCATCATCACATCTGACCATGGCATGACCACAATAAAAAAGGAAAAACACGATCCAACTGTCAAAGAAATCATACTCAACAAATATATTAACTTTCTGCAGCTAGTACACTTTGAACTGGTTGATTATGGTGGCTTTGGAATGTTAAGACCCAGGAATGGCAAAAAGCAAGACATTTATAATAAGCTGAAGAATGCTCATCCCAATCTGACAGTGTACATGAAAGAAGATGTTCCTGAAAACTTTCACTTTGCCAAAAACAGCAGAATCCAGGACATTATTCTTGTGGGAGATTTAGGTTACAACTTGAATTCAGTGAGTATTTACTGGTTTCCACTCTGATTCAAGGTGTACAGTGAAAATGGTCAAAATTGAAAATATCAGGAATCAGGATATTCTACACTAGAGATTTTGTATACTTACATTTTCTCACATGAATACTGGCCTTGGATACTGTTATATTGCTTTAGTATTTTGTCTTATAATGTATAGTGTCTTCTTTCTTTTGTATAGCATTAGCTCTTTATTTTAGGGACCAAGACCAGTAAACTTTTGACTAACTAATAAGGTATATATCAGTTCAATCTGGAACACAGTGTAAGTTTTGGTAATGTTTTGTGGGAAACCATTATTGAGACAGTTGTTTCTGGTGTCCACAGAGAGCAATCATATATGTGAACAAAGGAGATCATGGCTTTCATAATCAGGAAATGGACATGAAGATGATCTTCCGAGCATTTGGACCAGATTTCAAGAAGAACTACTTGGCTTCTCCATTTGACAGTGTGAACATCTATGCCCTCATGTGCAAGCTAATGGGTGTCAATCCGGCCCCAAACAATGGCTCTCTGACCTACACTGAGGATATGTTGGTAGATGACTTCGACAATCTTCATCCAACAAGCCCAACTCCAACAGAGATAGGCACGACTACTCCAGGTACTTTATCGGTTTACTTTACCCCCCCCCATGTGTTAGATAGAGATGGGTGTTGCTATTCAGTGAGTGTATTCATGTTCCCATGTGATAGATAGAGATGGGTGTTGCTATTCAGTGTATTCATGTTCCCATGTGTTTCGTTCCAGCTGGCCATGGAGAGAGGAATCAGATGTCACTTGCTCTACTAAGTGTGTTGATCTTCACAATGTCTTGTTTACTATAAGACGTTGAAGGAGGACCTCTGAAACAACTGAAAGAAATAATGCTTAGAAACATCAAACATTTATTTAAACATTTAATTATATGTATGTACACTGACCCATGATCTGAGATTGACACTAAATATTTGTAATAATATTAAACATTATATTATGAAATGTTTTGTTGGAATGTTATAAAGTTGTACTGTTGAATGTCAGGACGTTGTGAGAAATATGCTCTTTTCAGATCTCAGATCTCCTTCCTGCTTTAAATGTTAACCACGTTTGATCCGATCCTACTGCTTCATGTTTTTGATTTGTTTTTCTACTATGTTTATTTACTGTCAGCTATTGTGCTTGACAAATAATGATTTCAATAAATATAAAAGTATAGTATTATGTTGAAGTGCTATTTTCTTTAAAGACATTATAAACACACTACCTTAACAGTCTGGCCGCGCAAACATTATTATTAGCACAACTGGTACTGATAAAAGTTGACGAGGTTGCTAGCTTATGTATTTTGGTGAAGCACTTGTTTTTGAACAGGACTCAGTCACCAATCAAAAGATTCACAGTTCACCTCAAAAGCATTGGCCCAGTAGTGGTCAAAGGGGGTGGGGGTGGGGGTGGGGGTGGACTATTGTTGCTATACTGTACCTAGCCAACACAATAAATGTGAACACAATGAAATTTGTACCACCAACCACCAAAAGAACCTCTGGGGCATGATCAACATTCATGTGACACATTACAATATGAAGTGAAAGTGAAACCCTTCAATCACGGCTTAGAAGTATGCAGGTCCACCTCTGAACCTTTCCTATTTTAGCAAATTGTAGTACTACTGATAAGTATATATATATAAGTATATATACTCTTTTGATCCCGTGAGGGAAATTTGGTCTCTGCATTTATCCCAATCCGTGAATTAGTGAAACACACTCAGCACACAGTGAACACACAGTGAGGTGAAGCACACACTAATCCCGGCACAGTGAACTGCCTGCAACAACAGCGGCGCTCGGGGAGCAGTGAGGGGTTAGGTGCCTTGCTCAAGGGCACTTCAGCCGTGCCTACTGGTCGGGGTTCGAACCGGCAACCCTCCAGTTACAAGTCCGAAGCGCTAACCAGTAGGCCTTGGCTGCCCCACGGATGACCAGCAGATGCTGGTATTTAGGCAAATACTGATGCATGTATCAAAATCTGGCAGACGGACTTCTGTGCCATGAATGTCTCTAGGAAGAAATGACAAGTAGATAACTGTTACCTCCATCGCACCCCCCCTCCCCCCAGTCACTTGATATTCCTGCTATTTACTATTTCAGCTTATACTTTGTATCCTAGATATCTCATTAATATATCCAGTACGTCTTGCTTTTCTGCTTTTTGATGATGGATAACACCCGTTCAGTGAATGCAGCCCTCTATGTCCCTAGATATCTATTTACATTGCTGGGTTAACGATTCTTGACCTTGTTTTGTACCCTGACTTTGGTTTTTGGATTTGTGATTTGTAATTGTATGCCCCTACCTGTGCTGCTGTGTTTGACTTAGTAGACCTGGATTTTGCTACTGGATTAAAACTTATCCTTCTCCACATCCAGGTGTTAGATTTTAGTGGTTTTCTGTATCTCATTTATTGTAAGCAGACAGAATGTTGTCACTTTACAATAGCAAATGGTGTACCTAACTAATTGTTCCCCACAAGAGACATCTTAATTGAATAAGGCTATAGCACCCGTTCCCCCCCCCCCCCCCCCCTCCAATTTCACCCCAGCCAGGAGTTTCCTAGTTCTTGGCTTCAGTTCATTACCTTGGCTTCACCTTGCAACACTGTGCTGTGCTGTGCGTATAACAGAGTTACCAGAACCAGTTTTACCTGCTCTTAACTACACTGGAATCTACTCAGTCAACTGTGTCTACATTTGGGATTAAGGAGACAATTTTAATAGCATTCTTCACAGGGTAGAGGCATCAGAGAATTGTCAAGTGCATGTAAGAAATGTGGTAGCCAATGTGTCGACTATTGGAGTCATTGTAAAACTCTTGGGCTGGGGGCCTTAACACTATATGTGATGTACACACTTGTGTTTGTAATATTTAGAATTACCCTGATGGAGAAAAATGACTTTATTCTCTATGGTAGCATTACATTGATTAAATCATAATCAATATGTATGCCATACATTACATTATATTGTAATGTTTTGCGGTATGCTTTCTACAACATGCCAAACTGGTTGGCACATTGAGTGGGTTGCCAGGCTCTTTGCACAGCAGTATTGGATCTGACTTTGCCTCAACTCAGCTGTCTTCTGTGTTGTGAAAGCCAAGAGGTAATGAAAAGCTGTCCACTGGAGCAACACAGTCGTTTGCATGCAGAACTCCTCTTCAACATTCCTTTTCCCTTTTTACATTACTTTTTGTTTTTGTCTGTGTTCGAAAGAGGACAGGAGTTGAACATATGGCACAGCGTGATATCAAGAAGTGTAGCTTAATTATATATCCTGGTATCCATAAATACATCTGACATGGCACAGGAGATTTAGTTTGGAGTTATGTTTGGAAGCTTGAGGATTTTCAATTTCAATTTCAAGAGATATCATTGTTATTTCCTTGTACCAGGGGTGTCAGGTGCATATTAGGTTGTGGGTCGGATTTGTTGGAATGAGACCTCGTAGGGGCAGTCATTGTCATGATCATTCTGGGTCATTATCATTTATCTGCATGGGTATCAGATTGTTGATTGACAAGGTATATAGGTTTATCATGTACTGCTGTATACTGCTCTTTCTTTCTTGAAATACTCTACCTTCCAGGCTTGGAATTTCACCATTTTAGGGGCAAGGCCACTTGGCCTTCAGTTGGGCATATTTGGTGGGGGGCACAAAGGCCACATGTCAGGGCACCAAGGCCAAAGTTAACTATACAGTAGTAGGCTATAAAAATGATCAAAGTTGTATTTGGCCTATTCACAACAGTTAGACCTGCATCACTGTATGAAACATTACAAAAACATGAAACATGACATATTACATATAACTGTAAATCATCTGATCATCTAATATTTACAGATATCTAGGCTATATTTAACATTTATTTTATATTTGGCCTGTTTGAAATCATGTATTGAACAATTTAAGCACAGCTCAGCTTTAAGAAACTCAAATAGGCTAGATGCATGCTTAGCATTTTGTGATCATTAAGGCTACTTAGTCAGCACAAACTCTTAGTCAGCTGTATATCATCTGATTTTAATATTTACCTATATCTAGGCGATATTTGTAACATTTATTTTGTATTTGGCCTGTTATGAAATCATGTAGAAAAATGTAAACACATTGTGAAACTTAAAGCCCGAATTTGGAGGCATGCATGTCGAAATTTGCTACAAATTCAAACCTGGATTATCTGGAATGTACGACGGAGTATTAGGGCCACACACGAAGAAAAACAAATATTTTTGCCATGGCGAGATTAAACTCGTCATGTTGACTTTAAAGTCAACATGTCGACATTAAACTCGACATTTCGAGAATAAAGTTGAAATGTCATGTCAACTTTAATCTCGACGTGTCGACTTTAAAGTCAACATGCTGACATTAAACTTGAAATATAGTTTAAACATTGCCTACAGTTTAAGCTATGGAGCATATGATCAATATTGAGCCAACTATATCTTCTTTTCCAGCCTTACTGTAGAAATGAAGTGGCCATGGGAACATAGTGCACCCCCATGGTTTCTAAATTTGTGCCATTCCAAAATACCTTTTTTTTTCTTTAGCAGCCAGTTGACAATGAAGTAGGGAAAGGACAGTCAATTTAGCAGAATCAGCACCTTAATTAATATCATTACCACCTGGGTCTGCTGTGAAAAAATGGTCCTTCGGCTCATATCCGTATCACAGGTTTGGGCCAAATCGGTGTTTTGTATTTTAAACGCATCTCCTGACTTCCAGTTGAGTTGCGGAAATTGGACCTGGGACAAATCTGTAAACCGGTGATAAAACAGCATTGCTAGCAGAGCTGAAACCTGTATCAGGAGCAGACCTGGCCCACAGTCAGATACCGTATGTCCGCTACAGGCGGATCTAATGGCTTTTATGCGGATCCGGCCCAAAGGAAATTGCTATCTGGGGCCTACACTAAGAGTGTCGGGCAAGTTACTTCAAAATCGTAATGTATTATGCATTA
Organism: Alosa sapidissima; assembly: GCF_018492685.1. NCBI lineage: Eukaryota > Metazoa > Chordata > Actinopteri > Clupeiformes > Clupeidae > Alosa > Alosa sapidissima. The sequence goes on from NC_055966.1 coordinate 4,652,474, forward strand.
CTTATTACTGTCATTTCAAAGTAATTTGTTACATTATAATATTACTGTCTCTGAATTGTAAGGCATTACACTACTATTACATTACTTTTAAGTTACTTTCACCAAAATATCTAGAAATATGGATTTGCCATTCTAAATGCAGTTTATTACGCTCAATGCAGCTCATTGCTCTTCCAATGGAGGGAGATGTGGTATAGCATAATAACTGAGCTAGGCTTAAGGCTAACAACAGTAGAATGCAATAGGCGCAGACCTACACGCACTAGCCAGTGTCACAAGTCTCTAATAATGTATATAACACCGGTCACCGAGCACTAGGTTAAGCAGCGCTTCCATAGCACTATGGAGAAGACGTCGCTGTGCGAAACACATGAATAGTGCCAGTAGCATCGCCGGTTTGAATCCGGCATGATGCAGTGGCCCCAGCTGTCACCTGTTAATTTTACGCTACGCTTTCCAGTGTCTGACGGTCAGCGCAATCGCGAGTGCGTGCCTGTGTGCCGGCGGGCACGCGCGATCTCTTATGAAGCCAAGTGTGTTTGCTTTCTGTTTGGTGTGCTGTTTACTGAGGGCATTCATATTAATCATTGATCTGGCATGATGCAGTGGCCGCATCTGTCACTTGTTAATTTTACGCTACGCTGTCCGGTGTCTGACGGTCAGCGCAATCGCGAGCCAGAGAAATAAAAATCAATTTTACGAAAAGGAGGACCTTTAACCTACACGCAATAACCAGCGTCACGAGACTCTAATAATGTTTATAACACCGAGCACTATGTTAAGTAGCGCTTCCATAGCACTATGGAGAAGACGTCGCTGTGCTAAACACATATAGTGCCAGTAGCATCACCGGTTTGAATCCGGCATGATGCAGTGACCCCAGCTGTCACCTGTTAATTTTTCTACGCTGTCTGGTGTCTGACGGTCAGCGCAATCGCGAGTGCGTGCGTGCGTGCGTGCATGCGTGCGTGCGGGCACGCGCGATCTGCGCGATCTCTTATGAAGCCAAGTGAGTGACTGTTTGTAACTGTTTGCTTTCTGTTTGGTGTGCTGTTTACTGAGGGCATTCATATTAATCATTGATATCAATTGCAACAGCCAGAGAAATAAAAATCAATTTTACGAAAAGGAGGACCTTTGACCTACACGCAATAACCAGCGTCACGAGAGCCAGCTCGTAGCACTATGAAGAAGACGTCGCTGTGCGAAACGCATGAATTGTGGCAGTAGCATCGCCGGTTTGAATCCGGCATGATGCAGTGGCCGCATCTGTCACCCGTTAATTTTACACTACGCTGTCGGTGTCTGACGGTCAGCGCAATCGCGAGTGCTTGCGTGCGTGTGTGCGTGCGTGCATGCGTGCCGACGGGCACGGGCGATCTCTTATGAAGCCAAGTGCGTGACTGTAACAGTCCTGGAGGAAGAGCAGGAAGAGCAGATCTGACACAGTGAGGCCGATCAGCAGCACGTCCACAGCCGTTGCCCTTCGCTGCACCTTCTTGATGAAGCTATAGAGGGCAAGGATGTTGGCTGGCAGCCCAAAGATGAATGTGATGATGTACACCCCAAGAACCTGTTCTTTTTCTGCAGCTGTCCACATTTTGCTAGCAATCAGAGTTAAAATGCACATTTGAAAGACAAACAGGGATTGTACACTAGATAGATAAATAAACACTACATTAAGTTAGGCAAATAATCAGAAGATTCATAATGGTTATAGTTTATTAGAGGTTAACCCAACACTATAATCTTTAGCTTCTAAACAACATGCCATTTCAGATGCAATCTGGAAAAAAAAATGGTGTTTTGAATCCGATCCAATGCTTAGATTGAATTGCTATTTTAATTTATCAAGATCAATCAACTAACTTGATGAAACATATTCATAGGTACAATGGTACATTTTAAGTATTTGTCTAGACAAAAGTTAAAAATATTTATATACAAAATATTGCATACTCATCATTTGTCAATTAAGTGTATAATGAGATGTTTCAGCGTTATTTTGTTTTGAATCAAGAAATTGGTGCCTACCTTTATAAAACTTTCTGCTTTAGAAGAAGTGAAAGCGCAGCTTCTGTGAATCTATGAGTATCTTTTGCTGTAATGGCTTGTTGTTACGTGTGAGTTGTTCTCTTAGAGCTCACACAGGAATTTACACTTGTGGTAAATTTTATGAAGACTAATGTACCACCAAGGTACATTAGTCACCAAAGGATGACGTCATGCACATGCACATACAGGAACCAGGTCTTGTTGTATGTAATCTAATAGACTCGCCCAGACAGGTTGATGATGCACATTATTTTTATGGACAATACGGTAAACTCCACCATAATCAATTGAGTGCATGCTGATTGGCTAGGTGTTTTCCATTTCCGTAAGAGGTAGAAACTTAGTTGTGATTGGCCATGTTACGTATGGAAAGAGATGGTTTCCAAACACCATGTCAAGAGAATAAGAGCTCACTCCCAAGGGAGTAAACTTCAGACTTTGCGTAATTTCTTAGATTATCCGCTACAGAGGACATCCATCCATTCACATTACCTACTCGGGTGTACTTGGCTCATGCTTAGTCATAGCTGTACACTAGAGGTTTTGTGAATAAAGGCTATCATCAGCTTCTTCCCGTCTCAGACTTGTGTCCACGGATTTTTTTATCCAGAGTGCTAAATTTGGCTGTAACAGGGTAGTGTTTTTTTTCCACGATATACCTCTGAAATGTAAACATGAAGTCTTGTAAATTCCATGTTATAGAGGAGGGTTATGACATAGAATGCCAATTTATTCCATCATCAGCTCTACTATAAATGTATTTTATTTGACATCGTGGCTCCATATGATATGCACACATAATGATGGTTCACTGGGTCAATAATAGATGGGTATTAAATGTCTATATATTGTCTGCAGCATAAGGACAGCAGTTTTGCTGTATGACAAAAATAGAAGTAAGAACCACAAGCTAAAGATTGAGGATAATTTCAAGAACAACTCTGACCCCCGATGCATATGGCAAGGCACCCAGGCCATTACAGATTACAAAACTACTAACTCCACCCCCCCTGTCACCAACACCTCCCTGCTTGATGAGCTGAACCACTTCTATGGCCGCTTTCATAGGGACAACAAGGAGGTGGCCATCAAGGCTGTGGTCTCTGCAGATCACCAGCCCCTCACACTCTCCACCACCAATGTGTGTGCGGCCCTGAGCAGGACTAATGCACGTAAGGCTGCTGGTCCTGATGGTATCCCCGGACATGTATTCAGGGCCTGTGCAGTGCAGCTGAGGTTTGGACTGACATATTTAATCTGTCATTAGACCAGGCAGCTGTCCCCGCGTGCTTTAAAACCACCTCCATTGTGCCGGTCCCAAAACACTCCACTGCAACAAGCCTTAATGACTTCCGTCCAGTCACACACACCCCATCATCATGAAGTGCTTTGAGAGGCTGGTCCTGGCCCACCTCAAGACCTGTTTACCACCCTCACTGGACCCCTTCCAATTTGCCTACCGTCAGAACAGGAGCACAGAGGAACTGGATTGTAACTGGATTCTGGACTTCCTAACCAACAGACCTCAGTCTGTTAGGTTAGATAACCACATGTCCTCAACCATCACCCTGAACACCGGCGTTCCACAGGGATGTGTGCTGAGCCCTCTCCTCTACTCCCTCTTCACCTACAACCTGTATATGGCTCTAACATCATTGTCAAGTTTGCAGATGACACTATGGTGATTGGTCTCATCAGACGGCCTACAGGGAGGAGGTCCAGCTTATAACATCGTGGTGCACTGATAACAACCTGGCTCTCAACACCAAGAAGACCAAAGAGCTCATTGTGGACTTCAGGAAGTCTAAAGCTGGCACACACACACCCATTCTCATCAACGGGACTGAGGTGGAGTGTGTCACCAGCTTCAAGTTTCTGAGTGTCCACATCTCTGAGGAGCTCTCTTGGACCCTCAACAACTCTACCTTGATCAAGAAGGCTCACCAGCGTCTTTTCTTTTTTCTTTTTGAGGAGACTAGAGAAGGTCCACCTGTCTCCTCAGATCCTGGTGAACTTCTACCACTGCACCATTGAGAGCATCCTCACAAATTGTGTCACAGTTTGGTATGGCAACAGCTCTGCCCATGACCGGAAAGCACTGCAGAGGGTGAAAACTGCCCAACGCATCACCGGTGCCTCACTCTCCTCCATCGAGGCCATCCAGGGCAATCAATGCTTGCGTAAGGCGCAAAGCATCATCAAAGACTCACCCCAACCACAGACTGCTCTCCCCACTCCCCTCAGGGAGGCGTTACAGGTCTCTCCGCACCCGAACCAGCAGGTTCAGAGGAAGCTTCTTTCCTGCAGCTGTCACCCTACTGAACTCTAGCTCTGCATCCCGGTGACATCCAATGACTAAGCCCACATTACCCCCCGCCCCCGCCTGATGCCTCCTTGCCTGTGCCTGTTGAGGTGTCCATGACCATGCATAGACAGGACAAAAGATATAGTGTAAACAGCAGTATACAGTTGTTTTCAGAAGGTGCTTTAGAGTTAGCCTGGGTGTTCCCATGCTGCCTTGCGCGCAATTTGATTCACGCTGCTAAGGCAGCCTGGAGACCATGAAGCAAATTTTCGCCTGAGATAGGGAACCAATCACAGAACAGGTGGGAAAGCAAGACGATGATGAGCTATGCACAGACGCATTTGATAGACATCCGTGGCACCCAATAAACGGATCTGGGCATTTCTTTCAAATACGAGAAAATGAACGTTTGGTTCCCAGACCACATCTCATTGAGAAGTGGTGGCGCTAGCCAGGCTACTTAAGAGTAGTATAAATTAAATTAAGTGTGCAGTGTATTAGCAGTAACCTTATAAGAGCAGAATAAATATGCCTATGTAATATGAACAATGTATGAACAACATGTACAGATATGTGCAATGTAGTGGCAGCACCTACTTTGTATATCACATTGCACTTTTCTGCTTTTTTGCACTTCTGGTTAGACACAAACTGCATTTTGTTGTCTCTGTACTTGTAACAAAGGGCCGACTCTAGATCAGTCGTATTGCTTGCCTCCAACCAGCCAATCAGAGAGCACGCTGCCCTCCGGGACTTCAGAACGTTGTTAATACAGAGGAAGAAGAAAGTTCTCGAGAGAGCTGGCGTTAAGTGACTGAGTGTGCTGTTTAAATGATTGTTTGTTATAGTGTTTTAGGGTGTATTTTCTACTTGTGTGCGTTCAGAAACAAGTGAGTATCTGTATTATGTTTGGTGTATGTTATGTGTGAAGTTATTGAGGAAATATCGTATAAGCGTGAGACACGCGATTCACACGTGCATTTACCGCGAGTGCGTGTTTACCGCGAGTGAAATGCTTATGCTGTAAGTGTGGACTTAGCCACACATAATGTTAGGACACATTCCATATGAATGTCGAATAGTACCATGTTTATTATTATGCATGCCTATGTGACTTGTTTACCATATTATGCTATACTTACCTGTTACACATTCATCAGTAGTGTTAATGTTAATGTGGTGAGGTCATGCTATATTCAGCTAAGCTAGGTTGTTATTATAACATGTAGCAGACATGTATAGGCTATAGCTCATGTTGTAGCTTATGTTTATTTGTATCTAGCACATAGCTGATTATTGTCTCTCTTTCTATTATCTCCTGCAGAACCACACACACACACACACACACACACACACACACACACACACACACACACACACACACACACTTACACACCCATACACATAGACCTGTTTATTGGGATTCAGCCATCTGTGGATTTCTGCAATAAACCTGTTGGAAGAACATTTTGGTGTGCACATTCTGACCGATTGTCCCTCAGCGGCCACAGCTTTTAATTGACCTCAAGATCTAGTTAATGTCCATCAGAACAGTACTTGTACTCTACACAATGACAATAAAGTTGAATCTAATCATAATCTAATATGTGGCAGGGCCAAGGCACTACTACAGGAATTTGGAGTCTATTATTTAATTTCCCCAAGCACCACAAATCTACTGGGTTCCCCACAACAGGTCACTCAAATCAATGAATGGGACAAGAGATGCAGGATTCTTCAAATTAATTTTATTAAGTACTCAAAAGGTAAAAACAAAACATTTAGTTAAAGGAACCGTATGTAAGAAATGTATTTCAATTAATCATAAAATGGCCCTGATATGTCACTAGACATTAAGAAATCATGTTAATTTCAAGTAGTTATATCACTGACAACAGTAGTCCGGCCAGGATATTGTCATTTAAAAAGTGAAGTTGCCGCCCTCAACTGATGTTGTGTTTTGTCATGTCATGTTGTGTTTTGGCCTAATGCGCCCTCCACCTATTTACTAATCACAAAGTCACAGTGTTTCCACATCTGGGTTGGCAACCTCGAGTCAGGGGGGAGGGGGAGGGGATACACCGCACTACAGTAATTTGAAAGTGATTGCCAGTTTTGGCCACAATCTTACATATGGTTCCTTTAAAAGGAACACTCACAGAATCAGTATAACAACAGTGAATAAGCCTCCAGAGGCGAAAGTGCAGCAGTGCAATATGGGTAGCCTACCCACACGTTCATTCTTTTACAGTGCAGCAAACCATACAAAGGCAATGATCCGGTATACACACACACAAAAATAAATTCAAAACGAATACACCAGATAAGGGTCCACAGCAAAATGGAACGACAGGAAACAAGAGGCCCACATGTAACCCTGTACTACTGCATAGATGGAATTGGCCAAGCCAGTACTGATATGTCCCACAAATAAATCAAAAGAAACTAAGAAGGTTAAACAAAACCCACAATAACCCCAATTTACGTAAACAGTAGGCCTAAGTGACGATAGGCTGCAGGAAATGGACAAACCGACAAACAGACAGACAAACAGGCAGACATCATTGGTCGTAGGTTATGCTAAACACACACACGCACACACACACACACACACCCTAGTGTAAGCTAAAATTTAGTCTCTCCCGGAGCCCGAGCCCGAACTTGACCCAACGGCTGATCACTATCCTCGGCCGGGCCGGGCCCTTGATCAAGCATTTTATTATTATTTTTAATCATTACTTTATTAGCCTAATTAGGTGGGGACAAAGCTATGTCATAATCAGAAATATTATATATATAATAGGCCTATGCAAAGTAGGCCTGAGTGACATGTTTAGGCCTACAAAGTTGCACAAGTTAGGCTACAAAGTTACAAAATTGCAACCATTTCACTTTGATGATAAACTACATTTTGGTAACATACATAGGCCTACAGCAAGAATAACAGAATTTGAGAAATCGCATGCAAAGTCTCAGCCCCTAAGACTGTGCCCATTGCTCAAATTTATAAAGGAAGGAACGAAGTTTACAAACAAAAACACAATATATCAGATAGATTACACGAATAAGGTACACGATTATTTGACGGCGGTTTTTTTCTAATACATTAAATATATCAGGCCACCAGATGGCGGCATGGCACTGCACTTCGGACATTTTTTGGATGTAAAAGCAAGCAGTGAAATGGCGTCATCGGGTGGCTTAGGGAGGAAGTGAAAACCAGCGCCCCAAGTGGTTGCGTTCCTATCGAAGAGCAGCTCCAATGTTAAGTCCCATATACCTATTTTTTTTTAAATACTGTGAAGCCAAATCAGCGATCTTATCCACCAAAAATATTTTTCAGTGTCTATACAGTAATAATCTTCTAAATGAGAAAATGTCAGACCATATTTTGCCTTATTTAAAAAAATCGAAATTGCTCCTTTTGTTTCATAAACGAACTACAAAAAAGCCACGTGACTTTACCCTTCGACCTTACTCACGGTAGCATGGTTTGTTTATTAGCCTGGTTAGCATTGCCACTTAACACTTACTGCCAGCTCTTCATGTGAGTAGAAGCACAACACCAGTTATCCAGACATAAAGATTATCACCACGCGGTTTACATCACCTTCCGTTATTACAAAAATATGTAAGCCAGTTAAGCAAATTGCTGTATTGGTCAGTTAGAGATTAAGCGCCTAAACCTGTGACGTCACATGCAACTGTAGTTTGTTATCACCATGTTACGACAAAAACTCAAAACAATTCAACTGATCCTAAAAATAAGGTATGACCACTTGAAGCAATAGAGGTGACCCCAGTGCCTAACATATGGAAGGCATTAAATTAAGATCCCAATGTGCACCGAGATATATTTTTTCTAAAAAATATTATCCCATCCCCTCCACTAAACTCTAGGAACGCAACCAGTAGATGGCGATGAGATTACTTTCCCTCCCTAAAGCGCTGTGAAATATTTAATTTAACAGGAAATTACGGTAGAAATCTTGGTTTTCCTTACTAAGTATTCGTGTAACAATCAAGAATATATTTAATTTCTGTCTTGGCTGAACAATTGGCCAAGTCAATTGATGGTTCTCATAACATCCTGCCTAAGGACTACAGTTGAAAATGAGCCAGTTGGCTAAAACTGGAACATTTTACATGTTAATGTTAATTAATGTGTGTCGTGCTTATGAAAGTAATTGAAATTAAATGAAAGTGTGTAGGCCTAACAAAAAATAAATAAAAATGGAATGAAGAAAAAAATGATGTACAGACACAGTCTGACATACATCATTACAATCATAGACTGTCTTATGCGGTTTTAGATTTTTTTAAAGGTGTGCTATATTTTAATTGTCTATAGTTTTAGTTATAGGCTTTGATAAGCACCAGATCTGTTATGCTGCACAACATTCAAATTCAAATATGTGTCAAAGGAAATTATAGGTTTAGCATAGGCCTACTGTATAAAGTATGATCTCTTAACCATGACAATGTATAACAAAAAATATTTGGACAAATACTCCTGTGACCAAAGACGTGAGGCTAAGAGCTCGTGTGGAGGGAGAAGCAGCTACCCTTTGGTCCATCAGGATGGGAGCACACTGTTCCACCACAGCATCTATAGCCTCCCCCACCAGAATTCCTCTATATATGCCAACGATATTGGCATGGTGTTTTCTGTTGTCCTTGTAGGTTTTGTTGAGCCAATGAAGAGTAACTAGGATATGTCCTCTTTGGCTGATTGAAGACCAGGCTTGCTGCATCATTCTGAATCAGTTGTAGGCTAAGAATCTTACTACACAAGCAGGCAGGCCAGCTAACAATGAATAGCAAAAGTCCCATCATGGCCTGTACAAGAAGTTGTGTGGAATCTTGAACCTGAAAAAAACCCCTGAATTTCCAAGACCTACAATACAATGACTGGTATAGGCCTAATATATAGACCAAAAATTTCAGAGCAATCGCGTAGTGTTCAAGAATCTTTTACTTTTTTAGAGTGGGAGATGAATAAATCAGCATTGAATAAACAATGTTGAGCTAATTAACCACTAGTAAGGCTAATAAACCACTAATTCTGCATGACAATATATTTGTTAATGAATTCTGGCAAGTAGGCCTAGCCTACATTTTAAACTGTCACAACAAAATTCCCTGATATTCCATGTCTGGAATAGATTTGACAAATTCCATGATATTCCAGAAATTCCATGACCTGTGGGAACACTGGGTTCATGGGAAAAATGCAAGGCCTATGTAGTGTTGTTGTTCTTTTTTGTAAAGACCAGCATATGCTTACGTAGGCCTGCCCCATCAAGGTAGTCTGTATATTTTACTGTCTATGGCTAGGCTAGCCTTCTTTACAAAGTTTCAGTAGCAGGCACAGCTGATATTTTACATAAATTACATAGGCTATGATCGGCTATGATAGGTAGGCTATCAGCTATTATTTGTCAATGTGATCTAGAAAGTGTCTCTGAAAGAATTTGTTTATCATTCTTTCACGGGAAGTTTCTATGCCAACAGTTATTATTTAGTATGGTTAGTTTAGCCAGGACTCGGGGTGACCATGAAAAACACCATTTCCCAATTTGCCCTCTTCCGTGTTTACGTTGTCCCTCCTTCCTTTCCATCCCTCCTCCCTCCCCATTTCCCCCAATGAGGCCGTGGTGTTGGTATCTTCGGAGACACACCGGAGTAGCCTACTAGACTACGAACATGGCTGACACGGAGGGCTCCGGACTAGAGGAGGAGCCGGCCGTTGCTGGAGCTCCGGAGGCCGAAACACCCCTCTCGGCCCGGCCGCGCTATGTGTCCTTTAGCGAATCAATGCAACCTGCCGTTGGAATGGTCAGTCAACTGCTGGGTCAGCCAACGGCCTCTCTTAAGTTCGACAAAAACATCAAACAGGCCTTCTACAACACCGGGGCGATGATTTTTGTTGCGATCTGTTGCGGAGCTGCGGTGCTAGTTTACTTCATCTTGGAGGCGTTCCTTCGTCCGCTGCTTTGGGCCGTGCTGTGCGGAACTTTCCTGCATCCGTTCAAGCACTCTCTTGCCCGTGTCTGCCGCTCTTGGCTTCATGGACTTGAGGAGACGGGAACTCCGGTGGTACTGGGGACGTTGTTAGTTCCGGTGTGGTGTGTCAATTATGTTGTTGACATGCTGGGTACATTGGTGCTGGAACGGTTGAAAGTACTACTGGTCATATTTGCAGGAGCTCCGTTACTGTATGTGCTATACCTGTCCTGGAGCCTCATTGGAATGCAGGTAATCCTCGGACACGTCTGGACTGCCATCTCTCTTGCACTGGATTGCTTCAGCGCCGTGTGGGTAAGTACAAAGTGATTGCTAGCATGGGTCACACAATGGGCGTGACGCTATTGTCCCTGTCCTGTCACTTTCAATGGTGTTTTGGCTTGTCGGGAGGAAGAGGGCGTGGTAATGTCATTCAGTTCAGCCTTCTGTTCCCAAATGTTTCTATATTTGTCTCTTGAAGAATCTTCATGTGACCATCTGCACGTTGGAGTGACTGACTGTTAACTAACCTAATAGAAGGGTTGTATTTTCCTCTGTAACCCATGTTGAATGAGGATGTAGTATTATAATTAGGAGCTTGACAACCTAATTCCTGATTGAATTGGTATCTTGTGGTGTGGTATATGAAAGAGTGGCACATAAGCTGAATATGAGAGTGGTGTTCTCTGGGACTCAATCAGGTGGGCACCTTAGTGGTTGGCTATGTTCTGGCGGTGGCCTTCAAGTGGACCCCAGGGATGGAGGGTTACCTGCGGACCATGTCTGTTCCTGTGTGGACTATTCTCATATTCTACCTTGGTGAGGGGCAAACCATTAGCATATACACAATTATACACACTCACAAACATAAGTACACTGTGACTTTCAGCTTCAGCTTCTCTCCACTTCACCCCTCATACTGGTGTGCGTGTGTGTGTGTGTGTGTGCTGAAGGTCATGGTTCTTGTTATAGCCCTGGGTCATAGATTCTATATTTAGTGAGTGAAGTAAAGGGGGAACTTTTGATCTTTCTGATAAAATGGTCACAGACCCACATGCTTGCAGAGCACATATATTTAGGCCTTTGACATTGTCAGTTGCCACACATTTGGAGAGTTCAAATACTGCCTATACAAATACACCTAGGTGCTCACATTTCTGTTAGTCATTCTGGCATTGAGCTGACCCATTTTACAGTCCTGCTGTATTCCTCTCCCTGTATTTGACGTACTATCTCTCTTCCTCTTATCTCTCTCTCCCCTCAATCCCCCCTCCCCCCCCCACACACCTCTATCTCAGTGTCTTTGGCAGGGTCGTGGAGAGTTCCTGTGTTTGTAGTAGCAGTGGTACTGCTCTTCATTGGGTCACAAGAGAAGCAACCCACACCTGGTAGAAGTAAGCAGCCTCGAGTCTCAAGAGTTCAAGTTCTAACACTTCAGATGCATTCCTTGTGAAACTGAACGGTTTATCTCTCCCTGACTTCCTCAATCTGTCTTCCTACCTCTCTCTCTCCCTCCAGCTGAGTTGTCAGGGCAGGTGTTGTCATTTGCTGCCAGCACCCTTTTCATGGCCATATCCTGCAGCACTCATGCACAACCTAAAGGAGAGGAAGAGAAGAGTGACACAGCACCACCACAAGGTACACACACACACACACACACACACACACACACACACACACACACACACATTCAGACCACAAACATGTCACACATTCAGACCACAAACATGTCACACATTCAGACCACAAACATGTCACACATGCACATGCAAGTCCATTGAACTGACTGTGAGATGGTCTTTCCCACCTCTAGACTCAATGGACGGACCTGGGCCATTTGGAGGACAGGGGCGCAGTCGTGCGCGTCCAGAGCTGGGTGCCATACGTCAGAAGAAGAGGGCCAGTGACATCTACTTTGTGCTGCTGGGATGGGCCTTCGTCGTGGTACAGATATTCCTCAACCTGTGGATCATACAGCTGCTCCCCATACCCGTAGCTGGTACAGTCTTTTTCTCTTTCTCTCTCTCTCTCTTTCCCTCCCTGTGTGTGTGTGTGTGTGTGTGTGTGTGTGTGTGTGTGTGTGTGTGTGTGTGTGTGTTTGCTTTTATTAAGTTTATAGGTGCGTTACATTGAATGGTTTCAGCAAAATACATTGATGAACTGTATGTGTGTGTTTGACACCAAGCTACATAACCCACTCAAATACAGAGTGTCTGAAAGTTTGTGTTGTTTGGTTTGTTCAGATGTTTGAGGCTTTGTCATGACGGCCCATTTTTGGTCCCTAACCTGAATCTGCATATGTGTGCGTGTGTGTGTGTGTGTTCTAGTGTGGCTTCTGAAAAAAGCCATAGTGCGCTTTGGTCTGAAGGGTTTTGCAGAGCGCAGTCTGTCTTCCTGGTGGGTCAGACTTCAGCAATTCGTTGGAGAAAGACAGGAAGTACTTCTGCCTGGACCAATCAGGGGCCTCTCTCAGTTCCTGCTCCGCGTTGACACCAAGGTAACACCCCTCGTGGCCTTGCCCACTGTCAGATCGTGTCCCTTACACCAGGCTCCTGTCACTGTTGTTAAGGCCTTATCATGTCCCCCCTTCTCGTAAACAGGTCTAGCCCATGTGTTAAGGGTGAATAGTGAGTGTGTGTGTGTGTGTGTGTGTGTGTGTGTGTGTTTGTGTGTTTATGCAAGGGCAAGTGTGAATGCCTCAGTGGAGTGTTTTATGTTTCATGGCAGAATCCCTGGATATCAGGGGATTTCCTGAGTCTTGTGGTCTCAGGGGAAAAAAAATAGTTTTGATATCATTCACTGATATCATTCTGGGAAGACACACTTGAGTAAGATTCTGCAAGCCAAGTGTTTCTTGAGCTCAGCACCACACTCCACAGTGAACATGCCAATGCCTGTGTCATGACTGGCAGAGGACTGTCCAGATACATGTACTAGTTCCGTGGGTTTACGTGGGTAGTTCTAATGTTGTCTGACTAAGACATGTTGTGGGAACTTGCACAGCTGGACCGATAAGCTTCAGAGTAAGTTTCAGCACCTCACCATGTGTGTGTGTGTGAACGCCTCACGTATTGTTGTGATGCCTTGATGATGCTCCTCCCTCAGTAGTGTGCCTCCCTACCACCTCTACCCCAAGTCTGCCACATGAGACGGCACTGGACAGGGGCACGCTTCCCAAAACTATAGTTGCTAAGTAAGTCAGCAACTTTGTTGGTTGCAATGCAATTTCCCATTGCCAACCAACTAAATTGCTAACAGGTTAGCAACTATGGTTTTGGGAAACGTACCCCTGATGGTTACTTTTCATGTTTTTCCCCAAGTTTTTGTCCAATCACAAGCCTGTCCCTCCTCACCCTCCTTGTGGCCCTCCCACTCCCACACCTAATCTAAACTGATCTCGTCCCCCAGCCTGGAAACCATGTGATGTGCTGCTCAGACTGCACTCGTTTTCTCTGCTTTCTCTCTAATCCCTCGTTTGTCTCTCTCGTTTGTCTCCCCAAAGCTCTGGCATTGGCTTAACCAGCAGGTAAAGACCCTCAACAATAGTCCGGAACAGATAGGATCAGCCAAAGAACGAAAGGGAACGCGTGAAAGAGTGGCTGTGGCTGTGTGTGTGTGTGTGTGTGTGTGTGTGTGTGTGTGTGTGCGTGCGCGCACGCATTAGAGGCTTGGACTGATGCTTTTACTCATCCTCTGCCATCCCTCCATCTCTGGCTCTGCTGAATCACACGCTTTTGCTGCTCGCGCTGACTGAGTGCTGCACTGGAGCTGTGGAAGGGCATGCATAGGGCCTCTGGTCAACACACTCAGCTGTGCACCAGCATACACACACACACACACACACACGCTCATTACTGTACACATAATCACTCTTACCATGTAAATATTCAGATACATGCACAAGCCATCCAGTTTCCTCATACACTCACAGCCAAAGAGAGTTTATTTGTGCTCTCACAGAGGTGCGCTGTTTGACTCTGCAAAGTTTGGAGGAAGACCTTTCCACAGCTCCTCTGTATGGTTTTGTGTAGTGTGTGTGTGTGTGTGTGTGTGTGTGTGCGCGTGCGTGTGTGTGTGTGCGCGTGCGTGCGTGTGTGTGGCTCTGCTTTGTGGCAGTCGCAGCCAGATGCCCTGCTGGAACCACGGTAATGGTAAAATTGGGTGAAGGCCCAAAAACTGTGCGTCAGTTGTAGGGGCCTACTGGGTCTCCTCTCTGGATACCGTATCCAAGGAGGACTGTCTTGGTGAGGGTTTCCAGCATAGAAATAGAATACCTAGACTAGCAATACCGCCACTTCAGTGTTCAGAACTATGGATTTTTATGTAAGTCCTTGATGCCATTCAATGCCGCTATGCCTCTTATTGAATATGATATAATTATTGAACGTATTTAACAAAGCATGCCTGAGCATATAGTGTTGACATCAATGAGAACATTAGGTCTTAGGTATTCTATTTCTATGATTAACAGGATCAGTGTTTTCTCTTTGTGTGAATCCCAGCTTATAGTAAACAGTAATGCAATTCTTCGCAGTACTGGTCCAACCCTTAATAGATTAACTGCATTAGAAGGCTTCAGGCGATCAGTAGAACTTCATAACCTCCATGTGTGTTGCGTCAGAGCTAAATGACATTTGTGCAGCGAGGAGGACACTGGTATTATTGTCAGTGTTGATGTGCGAGGGGATTTTCCCCTGCGTAACGCATGGAAATTGGTACTAACAGCCTTCCATTGCATTAGCTGTGTTCCCCCTCCTGTAAGGACACAGCTATGAAATACCAACTTACTAAGACCCCACGATGACTTAATAATCAGCATGTCTGTTTCCCAGGTGATGTGTGTTTGCGTGTGTGCATATGCAGTGAGGTGACGAGGCGAATGCCGACTCATGGTTTTCAGGGCCTCTGGGTCTCACCGGGCTGGAACAAGAACCCGAGAGGTCTCTTAAGTTCACATGGGCGCACACGCACACAGACACACATGTACACATGGACATTTCAAAAAAGTTTTGTCTAATTTGTCCTCCGTGTTTTGCTCTCTCCTTTCCACCTTCTCCGTCACTCTGCGTGTCCTCTCTCTCTCTCTCTCTCTCTGTACAGATCATCGTGTGGCTGGAACGTTGCCTGGATAAACTTATTAGCATCTTCATCATCTGTCTGCTTGTTACTGGGACTCTGCTGATGGCCCTGCTGCTCACAGTCATGGTATTGTGTCCCCACTGGCTTACCGTACTGCATCATAGTCGTTTACAACATCTCAAAGGCCACAGTGTGTGTTCTGCAGCACCATTCTGACTGTCTGACCTCTGATGTGTAGGTCCACCATGAGAGTGTCCACATCGTTGAGGTCACAAGTAACCTGATCAATGAGACGGTCTCCAACCACCCAGAGTGGGCAAAGTAAGACACTGTAAAGGGCCGTTCACACCAACAACGATGACTATAACGATAACTGTAGAGAAATATTGTTTTCGTTAATATGAATGACGACGTTCACACATAAACTATAACGATAACGACATGAAGAACGATATCGCTCACACTTTCTGAGTGATTTTGAGAATGATAAAAAGCTAACAGCCAATCAAAACCCATCTTATTTAACCATCACATTCATTAACACAAGGAGAGACTGAGCTTATCGTTGGTCAGTGTGGATGTTTTTATCGTTATGGTTATAGTTATGGTTATAGTTATCGTTCCTGGTGTGAATAGCCCTTTAAACCATGCACAATCAATCACTAGCACTACTACTGCAGTAGGACCCAGACTATGCACACTGCAAGCACTCCCATTATTAGGAACATTTTGTAGTGCACAGTACAAAGCACTTTACAAAATGATGAAAATGAAAATAATTTTTAATCTCTAATGTTTGTGTGTCTGTCTGTGTATTTGCGTCTATGTTTTTTTTTGTGTGTGTGTGTGTGTGTGCGTGTGTGTGCATGCAGCTGGCTTCCAGAGGCACGAGTTGTTCAGAATGCCTTAAACTCGGCTGCAACCAATGTCTACCAACATGGTCGAGAATGGATAACACATAAGGTGACCGTGTGAAGTTTGTGTTTAGGTGATAAAGTTTGTGATCTTAAAAGGGGGTATGTATGGCGCGTGTCTGCATTGTTCTCATTCATTGTCCTCATTCATATGTGTGATGTCCTCGTATGGTGCTGAGCAGCTACACAAAATGTTGGGGGACAAGGTGAATCACACAGCAGTCATAGAGAAGCAGGTGCTGGAACTCTGGGACCGATTGTACCACTCTTGGTTTGTGAAGGTAAGGTTTTCTACTACTTTGCTCTCTCTCTCTGACATACAGAAACTCGTATATCAGATCTATGTAACACACACACACACACACACACACACACACACACACACTCACTCACCCAGTGGGGTTGTGTTGCAGAATGCCACACACACAGGACGGCACCGCCACCATAAGTGGCATGTGCAGAGACAGAACAGCTGGCTGGGGGACATTTTGGACTGGCAGGATCTGGCCTCCTTCCTGCAGGAGAACATTGAGACCCTTCTATCGGTGAGTGAGTGAGGGTGGGGGTGAGCACACTACACCTTCAGCTACCTAATAAGTAAGCTTTGGCAACAATGACTTCATTCATTCATTCATTCATGTAAATAAAGCATCTTTGATCATTATTTGATTTGATTTGATGTGAGATCTCCTTTTATATGGGCCCAGTAGTCTTTTGCTTTTGTGAGAGAGTGTGAAAAAGTGTTTTAGAAACAGTACTATTAATCCTAGCAGATTTGTGGACACTGTGTGTTTTAATGTATGTGTTGAATGTTTGGCAGATTTTGGAGTCTTTGTGGATAGTGATGAGTCGAAACTTGGGACTTCTCATCTCTACAACGACCACTCTGTTAACGGTCCTATTTCACAGCGGCACGGCGCTACTCAACTTTGTTTTGTCTCTGGTAACTCTCTCAGTCTGCTTTCATGATGACGTTGCATATGTAATTGGTATTATACTAATATGTACAGTATAATAAGATGTAAAGTAGATAAGTATAGTTTTATACAATACTGTCAAAGATATTATTTGAAACTAGTAGATTTAAGGCACATGATGAAGTTTGTCAAGTTAAAGGACAACATTGTGGTAATAATAACACGTGTAACCACACACACATATATGGACACATCAAGAGGGAGGAACAGCACTCGGTCATTTCAGTAGTATTTGCTATGTTAGCACTAACATACTGTAAGTAGAAGGAGGAGCTGTTACCTCAGTTGCAAATACCTCATGACCAATAACCACTGAAAACTCTTATGCTGATTGGCCATACTCAGAAGACAGTTGAGAGACAGCTTGTTGTGGGCAGCAGTTGTGGTGAGCGCTGGTTAGCGCTTCGGACTTGTAACCGGAGGGTTGCCAGCTCGAACCCCGACCAGTAGGCACGGCTGAAGTGCCCTTGAGCAAGGTACCTAACCCCTCACTGCTCCCTGAGCGCCGCTGTTGTTGCAGGCAGCTCACTGCGCCGGGATTAGTGTGTCCTTCACCTCACTGTGTGTTTACGGTGTGCTGTGTGTGTTTTACTAATTCACGGATTGGGATAAATGCAGAGACTAAATTTCCCTCACGGGATCAAAAGAGTATATATACTTATACTACTTACTTATACTGTTTTAGTAGATAAAACATTTTCGTTTAGTTTATACTGTTTTAGTAGATAAAACATTTTAGTTAAACTAAGGCAGTTGAGTTGAGAAATAATGTAATTTATATATAGAACATAGCACAGCGTAGCACAGAGGTCTTAGAAAGCAGCTAAGGGAAATGTGATATTCTTACAGCTAATGGTTATGTACAATCACACACACGCTGAGTGGTTTGTTGCTCTAATTGGCTGAACAGATTTCTCTCTCACAGAGATCTCTCTCTCTCTCTCTCTCTCTCTCTCTCTCTCTCTCTCTCTCTCTCTCTCTCTCTTCCTTTCTTGTGTGTGTGTGTCCTGTTGATGTGCAGGTGATCTTCCTGACCACACTCTTCTACCTGCTGAGCTCCAGTGGAGAGTACTATAAGCCAGTCAAATGGGTGATCAGCCTCACCCCTCTGTCTCAGCCCGGGCCCTCGTCCAACATCATCGGCCAGTCAGTGGAGGAGGCCATCAGGTGTGTCCTGAAATACACCTCCACGGACACACACAATATTACTTCCATATGCTGCCAACATGTTAGCATACTCGCACATGTTCAGCAGATGTTGCAGTTCCTAGTGGTAGGCACAGGAGGGAGCCATTGAGTCACAAAGCACATTGTTGTTTGTTGTGTGTCTGCTGATTGCATTCCTCCCTGTCTCTTCTCTTCTCCCCTCTCTTCCCTCAGTCTCTTCTCTTCTCTCTCCTCTCTTCCCTCAGTCTCTTCTCTTCTCCTCTCTCTCCTCTCTTCCCTCAGTCTCTTCTCTTCTCCCCTCTCTTCCCTCAGTCTCTTCTCCTCTCTCTCCTCTCTTCCCTCAGTCTCTTCTCTTCTCCTCTCTCTCCTCTCTTCCCTCAGTCTCTTCTCTTCTCTCTCCTCTCTTCCCTCAGTCTCTTCTCTTCTCTTCTCCTCTCTCTCCTCTCTTCCCTCAGTCTCTTCTCTTCTCCTCTCTCTCCTCTCTTCCCTCAGTCTCTTCTCTTCTCTTCTCCTCTCTCTCCTCTCTTCCCTCAGTCTCTTCTCTTCTCCTCTCTCTCCTCTCTTCCCTCTGTTGTTTTCTCACTTTGTTGTACAATACACTTCTTTTCACTGAAATGTTTTCTTCATATGTTCCTCTATGCTTGCATAATGTTTGCATAAAAATGTATCTGCTATCCTGACTGTGTGGACAGATACAAAATCTTAAGAAGGAGTCTATTTTGTGTGAGTGTGTGTGTGTGTGTGTGTGTGTGTGTGTGTGTGTGTGTGTGTGTGTGATGGGGTCTCTGCAGGGGGGTGTTTGATGCATCACTGAAGATGGCAGGCTTCTACGGTCTCTACACGTGGCTTACACACACTGTCTTCGGCATCAACATCGTCTTCATTCCCTCAGGTGGGTCAGGCTCATGACATGCATGCCAAACACACCCACCTTCTCCCAGCCCAAGTGGCCCTGCTGCCTTGGTCTGTCCCTCTCAGATCTCCGACAGAGAGACTCGAAAGTATTAGAGACCAGGAAGTATTTCCTGTGAACACAGTTGATGACACGAGAATTGTTGTCAAAAAATGTTCTTTGAATGCATTCTGATTAAGTGTGACTGACTGTCTGTATGGATAAAGTCACCTAATTTACAAAGCTTAAACATACTGTATGGCAAACTTGTGTAATATTTTTAGTTGACAGAAAAGTTTAATTGTTATTGTGTTTTTGTTGATTAAACCATACAATTAGCTGGTGGTGATTTGAAGATACAAGTGTCAAAATATCCATTGTGCTTATTATATCACCCATACAGTCCCATACAAGTGCGGTTAGCGCATGGCGACACGGAGGCCCAGTGAGTCAGGGATTAGGTGTGGGCCAGATCCTGAGTGGGAGACTCCTTGGCACGGCTCTGGGACCAGGGCTTAGCAGAGCGGAAACCGAGCGCGCTCAGTCAGTGCAAGGCTGATGTCACCCGGAGGTTCCTCCGTGCCAAGGGCCCGGTCGCACCTACTGTCAGCATACTGTGGCCGTATGCACCCCAACACATGCGCGCCCTATATTTAAACCTCTCGGCCCGGTCCGGCTGCTGGAGGTGGCCACATGGAAGACAGCTGATATACTTCTCACACACGCACGCACGTGTGCACACACACACACACACATACACACACACACACACACACACGCACACACACACACAGACTCAGCGCTCAGGTGTGTGGATAGGCAGAGGATGTCACCCCTAGTGGCCTTACTTGGGTTGGTTGGTTTGTTTGTTTGTCAGACAGACTCTGTTTACTCATGCGTAGAGCAGCCATCTGCCCAGTTTATCATCATTCTGCTCTCTGTGTCTCCCTTCCTGCTCAGTGGCTTTCCCTCTCTCCCTCTCTCTCTCCCTCCCTCCCTCCCTCTCTCTCTCTTCTCTCTATACTTCACGTCTTCCATTATGATGCTGCTCAAATATGGACTTGCCCAACCCTATTCATGAGAGTAGTGCAGTGTGCGCTTGTGTGAATGGCAGTGGTCTCTCATTAGCAGGTGTGGTGGAGCAGCGGCAGCGTCACCGTCTGACTAGCGCTTAACTTTAACAAGTTGAGCTAAATATCTGTCTGTCTGCCCCTCTCTTTCCATCTCTTCTCGGTGTCGGTGGATTAGCCATGGCTGCTATCCTGGGTGCTGTGCCATTTTTGGGGACGTACTGGGCAGCTCTGCCAGCGGTGCTGGACCTGTGGCTGGCTCAGGGGGAGGGATTGAAAGCGCTGCTCCTGCTGGTCATCCACCTGCTGCCCACATACTGTGTGGACACCGCCATCTACTCTGACATCTCAGGGTATGTGTGTTTGTGTGTGTGTGTATGTGTGTGTGTGTGTGTGCGAGAGAGAGAAAATAGTACTTCTATATGTGACATATGTAATATGTGCATACTTTAAAACTTGATGTTAACAATGCCATAATTGTTTGTGTGTGTGTCAGTGCCGTGAGTTAGACGGTGTGGGTGAGCTCCTCCACTCCCTGTTTGGAATGCAGACTCTGTTCTCCCCTCTGTATGAATATTTAACAAGCCCTCATTCCAATCAGAATTCCTAACAAGCTGGAGTTAATTAAGAGAGAGGCAGGCGGCTGAGTGAGCAGGTGAAAATGAGCCCCTCAGCCAAAATCATCAGACAGAATAAAGAACCCAGCGTGCCAGACTGGGGGCACATGTGTGTTTGCACGAGCACTGGAGTCCTGCCCATGTGCTCTGGATGCTAATGGCAAACCAAACATGGTGTGCTGTGAATTTGAGTTTCCTTGCTAGTTGCGTGCAGCCATGAATGTGTGTTAGCAGCAGAGAGATAGTTAAACATACTGACAGGGTAAAAGCTAATTGAATGAAAGGCCTGAGGATCAATCTGTTAGGCCGAGCTGCATTCAAGTACTCAGTATATTATGGTAAAATGTGTGTGTGTGTGTGTGTGTGTGTGTGTGTGTGTGTGTGTGTGTGTGTGTGTGTGTGTGTGTGTGTTTAGTGGAGGGCATCCGTACCTGACGGGTCTGGCGGTTGCGGGCGGCGCGTACTATCTGGGCCTGGAGGGGGCCATCATCGGGCCAATCTTGCTCTGCATCCTGGTGGTGGCGTCCAACATCTACAGCGCCATGCTAATGAGTCCCAGCAGCGCACAGGCCACTCCAATACAGAGCTACCAGAGGTACACACACACACACACACACACACACACTCAGTCACTCACACTACACCTGTGCATGCACTCCTACATTTGCAAACAGCCTGAAGCTAGTCCTCTATGTCTTCCTGTTCCCATAGAATGTATTATTTTATTTTGATGTACTTATAGACATAGCAGTAATCATTCTTTCATCAATTCTTTAAAATATGTTAAACTGCCTCTTTTCCTTTCTCAGTTATTCCTCTCTCTGATCTCTCTCTCTCTCTCTCTCTCTCTCTCTCTCTCTCTCTCTCTCTCTCTCTCTCTGTCAGGCCGTTCATGGACACGCCGACGGTGCTGAAGGAAGGGAGTGAGTGAAGAAGTGGGTGACATGTCTGCAGTGTGTCTGTTGTCATCTCTCTCTCTCTCTCTCCGTCTCACCCCTCTCTGATGCCATGGCGGTGTACCATCCCCGAGGGGTCTCTCGCGCCGCTCAGCAGTGGCTGTGCCGAGGCACCTAGAGCAGACCACCCTTCTTCTCCTCCTCCTCCTCCTCCTCTTTCATTAGAGGTCATTGTGGCAAGACCTTCTTTTCTCCAATGGGCGTTTCCTCTGAGCTTCCCCTGCCAAGGACCACAGGGCGTCAACCACGGCTGACCTCAGCTCAGCCCAATAAGCAGATGCCAGTCACCTAACAATGCTGACATTGACTAAACTAGCTTTCTAACGCTAAACCAACTTTAGACTGGCACTCTGCTGCAAACCAGTTTTAAACCTGCAATGAGACACCATGTTAAAGCAGCTTTTGGTGAGATGCCACTCACACTAGTACACTAGTATAAACAAATGTTAGTACCATGGTCCTAATTGAAGCCCCATCTTAAACATTGTCTTCAGTTAGAGCACCAGGTCCAGCTTTGAATACCTCGTCTGTCACACCACTGAGTCAGTGGTGTTTTGGTCACAGTTAAGTATCTGATCCCACCCTTAGCTGTGCCCTTTGGAATTTTGATAATGACTGAAAGCTACTCTATGAAGAGCTTATTTATTGCTTTTGCTCTCTGTGAACTTGCCCAGAGAGACAAGTTACTCTATCTGAAATGACATAACCAATCAGGTTTATTCCTTTGGGGATGTGCGATTTAGTGATTCTGATGAATTTGTTTGGCAGATGAGTTTTGCTGAAACGGTTGCCCTAATATAAAAGAGCGCTGGTACTGGCTAGTGCTGGTCAGACGCCTCCAGAGGGTTTAGGACACTATCCGTGTCCATCTAAAGGTCTCAATAGTTTTGAGAATGCTCTGTCATGTCTTATCTATGAATGCTGCCTTGGAGTCTGTTATGTAGAGCTCGTCAGGCAAAGGTGTTCTGGCCTGTCATATGTGTTACCCATGCACATACACACTGCACACTCTAAGCACACACATTTGCACATCCTCTTTGTTTGCTTATACATTAGTAGGATAGGACTTGAACAGTTTTGAGTGATGGCCTTTTGTCAATAGCATAGCAGATATAATGGCACACCGAAACACATTTAAATTAACAAACTCACTTACTCTCCACTCAAGGGTGGCTCTCTTGTTCGTGTGTGCAATTATTTGTATGTCGCAGTGGAATCATTCTGCTCCCAGTTAAGTATTACTACAGATCTACATGCTATTTGCCTCTTTCGCCCTTAACATGCCAACGTATCACTTACGGTCAAAAGAATGGGCACAACTGTCCATGAAAGACTTTTACAGCTCCATGCTGTAACTGCATCGGAATGGGACATTTACCTCTTAAAATGTAAATCTTACAAATGGCTCAATAGAACTTCATGTGTTGAGTTTAAGGAATGTCAAGGTCTGAATAGCGTGTTACTTGAAAACAAAAGTAATTTTATTTGGATGGTAGGACATATTACTGTTTAGTAGTCTGCCTCTTAACATAAGGTTCAGAATGTTCACCTCACTCTTCAACCTTTATCGGTAGAAAGTTTCTCAACCAGGGTGTATGCCTGATACTTTGGGTGTGCACATACACACACACACACACTCTCTCTCACACACTCACACACACCTCAGGAACATGGCGTAAAAATGACTGATCCTGTGGTACCACTGCCTTGATCCCATCCTTAAAAGTGCACTCCCATCCAGTCTTAAAGATGGGTTGAGTATGTAGCAGGGAAAGGTCAAATGACAGTTATCCAATTATCATTAAACTTATTGACCTTAAGGTTTTACATTTTAGATATCTTTAAGTATGCACCTTTTGTCCATGCCCTACCAAATCCTCTAGAAGCACTTTGAAGGTGAAACATATTTTGAGAATCTGCTACTGTTTACACCAAATAGTACTCTTAACTTTTGTTTTGTTACATTTTTTTTTTTTATTTCTAACTTTCTTTAGGTACAATAACACTGCTGTGTTGTTCATATGTGTTACTCATAGTATTCCTATACTTTTTTGTTCACCCTATTGAATGTCATGTGTTTTTTACCAACATTCACTGGTTGATTAAAGGTTTGAAACATTCATGTTGTAATAGCATTTGCTTTTGTAAAGTCACATCCATGAGTGGTGTACAGCTGCCGTGCACACACTGGAATGCGCACACACTGGTACCCTGGTCGCATTCAAACTGACACATTTCCCAATAGTCATTGAGCTGCCACAATATGATGAAAGAGAGTGTTCTAAGTGAGTCTCGTGCTCTTAGATGGTACTTGCTCAAGAGAGCCCTCAGGAAATGCACCACAGAGCAATGACAATGTCATTCTGTCATTCAGCAAGTCACTGGTGAACCACACGCAAGCCCCAGGGCATGTATTTAAGGTATATATTGGCTTACTAAGAATTCTTTCATTTAATGACAAATGACAGTAGGATAAATACATGTGGTTGTTTTTGTCCTGCAGAACACACAGTTGGGCTCACACAGAGTATACATGTGGCCTTGTGATGAATGTGTGTTTTGTTTCATGAATTGTCTCGTTTATTCGTGCTGTTTTGGTTACAGCTGACTCAGACAATAGACAATAGGCACGGAATGGGAAAGGATCGGATGATCTCTGTGGTTTGTGGAGGAAGGGGCATTTAGTTGTGTGGGGAGGGTTCACGGCTGGATTGTGTTTTCCACACATGGCACATTTTATCCACCGGAGGGCAGATACTTGCCCTCAGCATTCTCCCTCTAGAGGCCCAAGCCCAGAGAGGAGCGTGTAGAGTCACTATGGGGGGAAACCAGAAACAAACACATAGAGCAGAGCCAAACCGCTTTCTTCTCACAAACCTTCTTGATTTTTTTCTGTTACATTCATTTTCTATCATTCACCACTACACTGCTGCCCTGACACAATGCATCAACTGGTCTCTTTGTGACCGGAGGCAGTGGGCAGCCCTCTATAGAATTTAGAATGTCCCATATCAGTCCACACCAACACCAGGTGGGCAGATTAGGTTCCTTTTACCACCAATATCTGTGAGCCAGCATCGTTTGGACTCTTATTAAAGGCTCCTATTACAGCACTGACCAAAGGGTGTGACCTTATAACCTATCAAAGGTCATCACTGGCTGATGAGGTCGCTGCTCTCTGCAAACAAGGGCCTCTTTGTGACCCAGCCTGAGGGCATCCTTTGAGTGACCACTCCCGCCACGAGAGAGGTGTGATTGAAATCGATCAGCGCTCACTTGGCTCTTTCACAGGGAGCAGGGGAATATTGACTCACTCTCCCTCCCCCCTCCCTCGTCTCATCACCTGCCACTCCTGTCCCCGCGCCGACGAGGGAGGACGTGGAACAGGGCGCTCCATACCACTCCGCTCCATTGCGCCTGTCCTTCCTCTCACTCTGCCTTCCCACACCTCTCCCTCCTTCCCTCGCTCTCTTTGTCACCACCATCATCTCCCCACCTGCTCTCTCTCTCTCTCTCTCTCTCTCTCTCTCTAACTTTTTCTTTCTGTCTAAATGCTTCTGTCTGTCTGATGGCTTCATTACAGTGTGCTCTCATCCGTTAAATGACAGAGGCGAATAGACTGATGAGGTGTGAGAGTTGGGGGAGACGTGTGTATATGAGTGTGTGAGTGTGTGTGTAAGGCCGTACGTGCCTGCGACTGGGTGTTGAATACTGGTGTTGTAAAACCTGTCACCATTGACATCATAACCATTTTGAGTATTGAAGCTAGCTGTGGTGCAGAGAAAGAATCTCTTTCTCTCTCGCACACAAAAGAAACACAATCACAACTGTGGAACTCACAGGGTAGTTATTACTATCAGCACTGATTAAGCGGATTAGGCTCTCTGTACTGAGCTGAGTCACCAATTATATTTCTGGCACATGTAATTGTGAAATTGTTGTATAATTTTCAGACCTCAGTATTTGTATCATTCCCTCTCTGTAACAGAGACAAGTTACTCACTCATTCCCACAGTTTTAACAGCGCTGGTCAAGTTCACTTGTATCTCTGTTCTGAGGGTCACAGGCGTCTGAGTGTGGGTCAGTGTGGGTCAGTGTGGGTCAGTGGGGGGGGGGGGGGGGTGTGGGTGAGTGTGGGTGAGTGTGGGTCAGTGGGTGAATAAGAAAGGCTCTCATTTCCCCCAGTGGCTCCTTTTCAAAACATGGCCGCCAAAAATATCTGACACCGTGTCAAGTTCACAGGCCGCCTCTGACTTCCATAAAAAGGATCATCCATCACACCCAGCCCACGTTCTCCTATCAGGAGGTGCTCCGGTCCAGAGATGTGCCGTTTGGAGCCTGAAGAGATGCGTGGACTGCAGGAGGGGAGGCAGCAGATGTCTCCTTTGAAGAAGGGAACACCTGGGGACACCTGTCTGAGATGCTCCCCCATCAGCCATGACAGCGCTGTCCCCTGGGTCCGTGCACCTCTGCTTGAGGGTAAAATGCACTATTACCAGCGATGGCCTTACACACCACTTCTTATGCACTGCATTGTAACTCATCTATCAAATGCATTTAGGTCATTTGCTCTCAGCCTACAGCCTAGTTTTGAAATCTACTGCCTTTAAGTACATAGGAGGCATCTGAGGCACTTATGAGAGTTATACATGCCCTGATGATGGCCACAATGGCAGAAACACATAGACCTATTTTAACTAAATAGACAAGTGAAATTAAAGGCTTTTAAAACGTATAACTCTTATGAGTACCTCATATGTTTGCAAAATGTTTGAACTGTTAGGATCCCTAAAGTGAACCACCAGTGAGTAGCATGAGCACCAGAGGGTCACCCAGCCTTAGTGAATGTCCTATTTGTATGTGCTGTATTTCATGTGAAGTGAGGCTATCTATGTGAATGGCACAGAGCTTATTATTATTTGTTGGGTTGAGGCTA
This sequence comes from Alosa sapidissima, assembly GCF_018492685.1. Classification (NCBI taxonomy): domain Eukaryota; kingdom Metazoa; phylum Chordata; class Actinopteri; order Clupeiformes; family Clupeidae; genus Alosa; species Alosa sapidissima. Next base: position 4,679,448 of record NC_055966.1, read on the forward strand.
ACATCCTGGGCCTCCTGACCTTTCACCGGGGCCTCTCCTGCGTGTGAATCTACTGTGGCCATTCTCTGTGTATGATGCATGCTGTTGAGCAACCAGGGCGGGTCTGGGGAGAGGATGAAGAGTTTGTGGGCGTCTGCCCAGAGGCGGGGCGCTTGTGGACAGTCCCCGGGGGAGTGGCTCACACCCTCCCCAGTAGAACCGCTCTGTGTGCCAGACGACTGGGGCTGGACTAGGACCGCGCGCTCTCTAATCTCTCCTCCAGGAGAGTCCAATCAGCCCTCTCTGCCAGCCTGCAGAGCTGTCCAATTGCCATATGTAAATGTGCTATTCTATAGGAATGCTTATGATGGCACATATGTCTGGCTGAACTCCCCCCATGAGCGTTATTCTCAACTCAGCATGTGTGTCGAGCGCCACTCTGCAGGAGACGCCGTCTCTGCATGGAAGCACCCCACTGATTCAGCCTCAGGTAGCGAGGCTCAGTTCGACTGCACTGTTCTTTGAGGAGAGCAGCTGGAGGTGCGGAGCACGAGCAGCGCAAGAAAAGCGGCTTTGTGTGCGTCTGTGTGCACCAGGAGCAACAGAGAGGTAGGAGGTCTGGCCCCGAGGCCGAGATGTCAGTATGGTCCACTCTCCATGTGTTGCACTAGCCCAGTGTGACTGAATGGACTGTGAGTCTGTGGGCTGTGGCTTCACACTCATTTTCTGCTCCACGTGTGCAAAATAGAGAAGCCCTTTGACTGTTGGGTGGAGGGCTTCACGATTTTACATAAGTCAAGCTGCCCTTGGCAGGTTTCCGACTTGTAAAACAGACAAGAAAAAAAAGTGAATGACTTTGCATGTGCCTGTGTGGGGCTGACACATTTCATTTAGCATCCAAGGAGGAGGCTTAACACTGATTAAGAACCCAAATGAATAATCAATATTCAATTAAAGGAAGCACGAAAGTGATATGTATGGGACTAATCAGGAGCGATTTCATCACCACACGAAGCATGTGAAGGTGAGAGAGAGGAGTTGAGCGTGACTGTGAATGTGGACATAGGCATGTATGTGTATGCAAGTGTGCTCTATGAGCAGGGCCAAACAAGTAGCCGTGTTTGTAGGCTAGACTGGGGGAGAAAGTGGCCGTGTTTAGGCTAGACTGGGGGAGAAAGTGGTCGTGTTTGTAGGCTAGACTGGGAGAGAAAGTGGCCGTGTTTGTAGGCCTGTGTGTAATGTGTGTAAGCAGGGGCAGAAACAAGGAACATGCGAGATTGAGCAGATGTGGGAAAAGGAAACATCTGCTGTGTTTGTGTTTATATAGAAACAGGCAGGAAGTGTGCTGGTGGTGTGGGTGAATGGAAGCCAAGAGTGCTTTTAATTTGTAGTTTAATTAGTAGCTCCTATTGATGTTTAGGGGATGTTGCATATTTTATTGATGTGTGAATCAAATGTGTGTTTATGTAAAATTAAAAACCTGACAGCATGGAATTAAAAAAGGAGACTCCGGAATGTGTGTAAACGGTTTTTATTTCTCCAGCCCGTGGATCACTCCAGCCTAGAGAGCACTCCTCAATCATCTCCTCTTCCTACCTCCTCAACACATCCCTCCATTTCCTATAAAAAAACTATGACAGACACACTCGACATTCACACAGACACACACACTCATGCGCACAGTGGAGATGTACGGGGGCGGTGGGCTGCCTGAAGCACAGAGGTATCATTAGATTGGAGGAAGCTGTGCATTAGCGGTAGCGTTAGCATCTCTAGTAAAGTACAGGGCCAGTCACTCAAACAAACACACTGGGCGCTGCCATGTTTGCTTTGTAAATCATAGTTCTAAATGGCACCATTGAAGTCAGTGTGGTCAGTGGCAAATACTACATGAGTGTCATACTCGTACTCAAAGCCAGGGTCACTCAAAGTAATTTTGTCTATTTTGTATGGTTTGTATTTACTTGTAAGTGCCAAAAATGTTCAACAGTGATGTTCAAAACCACAAAACATACAGGACTGAAATGAAAGACCATGACTGAAATGAAAGACTGCGCAAACTGATATCACTTGACCTCCAGGACCTTGTCAGCTGAGCCAAGTCAGAGGGATCCTGCCTCCCTGGCTCCTGGCGTAAACTTGATCTGCGTCTCTGCTGTGTCACTGTGACATCATGTTTTTCCCCCCGTGCCCTTTCTCCTGACATTCCTGTAGAGTGTCGTCTTACTGCAACCACTTTTACCGTTTCAAGCCACGTGAACTGGCCAATGGGAATAATTCAAATAATGCCATTTTAAAGATCGATTATGTTTAAAAATGAAAAAGCTAACAGTGAGTACCATTCGGCTGATTTTACAGCCAGTCGCTCTTACGGAGTGTTCTGTTCTTTAAGATTGAAGGGTTTTTTCTGCTGAGAGAAATGGGGGCTTCCAACAGTCTCAAATCTGAGTGCTGATCAAATAGAGCTCCACGGAGCAGTGGCATAAGAAGCTTTAGTCTTACGGGGCAAGAGAGAGTTCAGAGAGTTCAGAGCTCCTCCTGCAGAGGAGGAGACTCAGTGCCATGCGCGGGGGCGCTCCTCATACACGCCAGAGGTCACGAGAGGTCAGGGGGGAGGACAAGCAGACGTCCACCTACGTATCAAGTCATCCACTCATAAGCTCACTCCCACAGACCCACAGGGCGACACCACAACACATGCTGCGAGTGCCACACTGGGCAGATATGAGAAAATCAGACACATGCATACACACACACAGACTCACACACACATACACACACACACACACACACACACACATGTAAACAAACCAAAAATGACACAAAGTAAACCAAAATGAAATATCAACGGAAAAAGGTAAAGAATGAATCTCTTTAGAGTGATCAGTCCATGGTGTGTGCACAAACACACACACACACACACAAACAAACACACATTCACGCATGTATCCTTGAGTGAATATGTGCGCACACGTGCACGTGCACATACACACACACACAGAGAGAGAAAACATGCAAACACTGTTTCCGTAATGGTGATAATAAATGATATGACAGCAAGTCTAACAATTGAGTAATTGACTTTAAGAGGGAAGTGCTAAGGTCACCTGGAAGACACGGACCTCTCTGTGTATGTGTGTGTGTATGTGTGCACATAATACAGTATGTGTGTGTGTGTAAGTGTTTACATGCTACACACATCGGCAAAGACAGAGGCCACAAATTAATACAAAACAAAACAGGTAAACAGAGAAGCTCAACGTTAACACTTGAAATCAAAACTATGAGCACTTACGTGGCACTGGCATCAACACCAAATCAGTAACTTACAAAAACAAACCTCAGAAAAACAAACATCCACATGAATATGGAAGTGCTCCCATCCAGCCGCTTGGGTCATTCTTGTCCTGGACTAGTCCAGAGCCTGACACCTTGTGTAATGATCAGTGATTTTAGCTTGATTGATTAACTAACTGATGATCAACGCTTTGAGTTCCTCAGGTTGGGCGGCCTTCCTGCGGATTCGAGTTTGATTGACAGGTGAGGTCACCCGGTTAGCAGTTCTGTGTGCCAGCAACAGGGGGAGCCGTTCCTCTGGTGTGGAGGTCCTTCAGCTCCCCACTGGCCCTCGCTCAGTGGAGGGGTCCACTGGGGCCTGCACAGTCCATCTCATGAGCAAGTCTCCATAGCATTTCACCAACACACACACACACACACACACACACACACACACACACACACACCCGGACACACACCCGGACACACACCCGGACACACACACACTTCATTTCTGCTCACTCTTCTCCTTCTGAAATGTTAAAAAGGTTTAAATAAAAAATACCGAAGGAAGAGACTCTTCCGCTCTCTCCCCTTCTCACACACACATGCACACACACTCCAGCATACATTATCACCTCTCTCTCTCACACACGCACACACATGCACACACACTCCAGCATACATTATCACTTCTCTCTCACACACGCACACACGCACACACACAAAGGAAGGCTGTCTCGTAAACATAATTGATATGCTCCTCTTTGGAGGACGATGAGCGCACCAAACTGATGTCTCTCTTTGCAGCGACCGAACGACAGAGTCTCTCTCTCCGTCTCTCTCTATCTATCGGGTGAAATAATGGGCTGATCTGTTCTTCCATCACCGAAGGGGGAAAAAAAGAGGAGTTCAAGACATCTCAGTCCTAAATCTCTCCCACTCTCTCTCTTTCTTCCTTTCTCTCCTTGGTCACCCTGTCTCCCCGGCGTGGGCGTGGGTTGCGCGCATGCACGTGCGTGTATGTGCACGTGCGCACGCGCTCAGATCATCTCCGGGAGTGTGACATTGCGGAGCAGCCACTGCTGGGAGCGGCTGCCGCTGCAGTCCCTCACGCTGGGCACCTGCGTGTCCTCCTCCGAGGCCTTGTCCAAGCACTGATTACTGTTCACATGCACCAGAGTCAGCCGCTGCATACAGGACAAACACACACAGGGAAACAGACCCACAGACACATTACATTACAGTACATTAGTACCTAGTACCTAGGTACGCTGCAATGATTAATCAATTAGTTGATGACTATTAAATTAACTAACTATTAACTATTTCGATAATTGTTAATCGGTTTGTGTCATTGATTCTTCTCTGACTGAAGCTTTCTAAACTTGAATATTTTCAGCTTAACTTACTCCTCTATGACTGTAAACTAAATATCTTTGGTGTGTGGACAAAACATAACCTGACTATCGCCAGATGAATTTCGTTCCGCTTAGCTCCGCCTAGCTTCACTCACATCCATCTGGGACCTCTTCCGTTGAGAGTGATTTCTGCAACCGACTTTATGGTTCAGCCAATCAGGACGCAGGACGGGAGTTTCATAGATGTGACATAGCGTAGAAGCGACTGTGAGACTG
>NC_055966.1:4694339-4699339 GCF_018492685.1 Alosa sapidissima
AATTGTAACAGGAAATGAACACAACGCAAGTGGCAACAGTGGAATAAGCGGGATAATGTTAATGCACTTACGAGGTTTAAACGGCCCTCCGCTTCGCGTCGGGGCCGTTTTACAACCTCGACCGTGCATTAACTTCTGTGAACAGACCACCGTGGAGTCCATTATCCCTTACTTATTATTATTATTCTGTTCCCTGTTAATTTTTAAATATTATATTGTTTTTGTGTGTCACTTTGGACAAAGGCGTCGGCCAAATCTCATAACCATTATTATTATTATATTATATTCTGATATTATTAATATATTGATATCAGAAACCTGCAGTAACACCCAACCCAAGACATGGCATATGTGTTCTCTTACATTGTGGATTTATGTTAATCTGCTCTTGCTGTTACACTCACTGAATAAGCTATGCCAAACTGAAGCCAAGATGCTCTAATGCCGTACAAGTGAATACTCATGATGGCCGTGGCAGGAGAGAGGTGGACAGCAGGTGAGCTGTGGTCCCTGAGTGGGCACTGGGTCGGGGGTCGGGCTGCATACCTGTCCATTTTGATGCGCACCAGCAGGGGTTCCAGCCAGCCGGTGGTGCACTCACAGTGGGCGTCCAGGAAGGTGATGACCTGGCCGGTGGAGAGCGCTGCCCCGCGCAGCCGCGCCCGGATCAGGCCAGAGCGCTGCTCCATCCGCACCACCCGCACCGGAACCTCCAGCTTACGCACATACTGCTCCAGCGGACGCTTCAGGAAGTCTGAGGGACAGACAGAGATACAGAAAGAGAGAGGCCAAAGGGGTTAAGAGAAAGAGAGAGAGAGAGAGAAAGTGAAAAAGATACAGAAAGTTAGAGGACAAAGGGGTTGAAAGATAAAGAGAAAGAGATGGAGAACAAGAGAGAAAAGAGAGAGGCCAAAAGGGTGAGAGAGTGAGAGATGAAGAGAGAGTTTGGGGGAGGGGGGGAGGCCACAAGATGAGGGGAAGACAGGGAGAGATTTGGGAGAGTGAGAGAGGAGAGAGTAAGAGAGCGAGTGGAGAGATAAGATAAGGGACAGAGGAAGAGCAGAGTGGGGAAGAAAGAAAGAGTGTTAGGGGTGTGTATGTGTGTGTGTGTGTGTGTGTCCATTACACGTGTTGGGAATAATGATGTCCATTACCCTGGAAAATATCCTTAATGGCAAACAAACTGACACACAACCTTAAATATGTGTAGAACTCTGAATAGCAGTCTACTCTATAAACCTAGACTACATCAGCGCTATCGCCCTCACATGCAAACACACTTATCTCTTATCAGCCAGCTAATAAGGGATAGAGGGCTTAACATCACATAACAATCAATATTTACCCACGGAGCGCCAGCACACATGCCCAGAGTGGGAGGGAGCTGAGATAACGGGAAGGGCCCGCAAATAAAGCCCACTCTCCCCAGTCAGGGTTTAGTGGGACAACCGGTTTCAGCAACACAAAAACAAGCTCTGCACAAATAGGCACGGATAGCTGACTGAAAAACATCCCGTGTGTGTGTGTGTGTGTGTGTGTGTGTGTGTGTGTGTGACTGACACCGTGGCATGGACTTTTCCATAAAAACTCACATACAGTACAAACACTTCCTTGACTTCAATCTAACATGTTCTCCATTGTCACCCATAGAGAAACCATGTCCCACATATGACAGCACACACTGCAAAGAGGCATGGGATAAATGGACACACTGATGTGTTTTTACCAGTTAGAGGACAAAAGGTCAACAGTCACCATTTCCCTCCAGATGTCCGCTCAGAGGTTTTACTGTATTACACACACACACACACACACACACACACACACACACACACACACAACGAGAGAGAGAGAGACATCCTGACCTCTTTCGCTGGCATCATCCACCAGCACGATCTCCTCCAGTAGTTTCCGTGGTGACCGGTTGATGACAGAGTGAACGGTGCGCAGTAGGGTGGTCCAGGCCTCATTGTGAAACACAATCACCACACTTGTGCGAGGGAGATCATCAGGATACAGCTTATTCTTACACCTATAGACACATGCACACACAGCAACACAAACTGTCATTCAGTGTGTGTGTGTGTGTGTGTGTGTGTGTGTGTGTGTGTGTGTGTGAGAGAGGATTTCCAATGACACACATTAAAAAGCCTAATCAGAGAGAATAAGAGAGAGAGAGAGAGAGGGGGGAAGGCAGAATGAAAGAGAGAGATCAGTAAGAATATTAAAGTCTTGAGAGGATTACGTAACACCTGGTTGCCGTGCCAACCAGCCTGCAGGGGAACAGGAAGTCCAGTGTTTTAAGAATGTGGGGCAAACACAAATGCATGCACATGCTCAAAAACACACAAACACACACACACACACACTGTCACACAGTCACACAGTCATACACACACACACACACACACACACACACACACACACACACACACCAGCCCAAATGTAGAGGAATGGAGCAGTCAGTGCAGAAGGCCACAGATCTCAGCCTGAGCGCCAGGCAGGACAGAGAGAGGAGGATGGCAGAGAGGGGAGAGTGAGGCTTCTGTTATGTGCTGCTAAAGGTCATCTGCTCTTGTGTCACAGCTCTGGCCACTAGCAGTCCGTATGGAATGCAAGGGTGTTTAGTGTGTGTGTGTGTGTGTGTGTGTGTGTGTGTGTGTGTGTGCTCACAATGTGTGTGTGCTCGCTGAAACCCTCTCTGCTTTAATACGAGCCAACGGACACCGGAACATTCCTTTAAAACGGCTGTTTTAATGGAAGCCAGCCATTAAAGTTTTTCAACTAACGGACTTAGCTGTGCCTGAGCCAGAAGCCGTGCGGTGCAGCTGGGAGCTGTGGGGGGAGAGTGGGGTGGAGGTGGGGGTGGGGGTGGGGTGGTGCTGCCACATGACATGCCTCCAGCTGGCAGCCTCTCCCTGGGTGTGCCAACTCCACTACACGCATGAGCCTACAGCCACTCTACATGAGACCGCACATGAGCATGGACAGACAGACAGACAGAGAGAGAGAGAGAGAGAGAGAGATGGGTGGGACAGAGAGAGAGAGAGAAAGAGAGAGAGAGAGAAATAAAGAGAGAGGGAGGGAGACAGATAGAAACCGAAAGAGAGCTGAAGAGAGGGAGCTAGAAAGAGAGATTTCTCTGCCTCTCCGGTACCTACATCAAAGAACGAGCTGGGAGTACAGCCAAGACTCTGATATTGTGTGTGTGTGTGTGTGTGTGTGTGTGTGTGTGTGTGTGTGTGTGAGTGTGAGTGTGTGTGTGTGACTGTGTGTGTGTGTGTGAGTGAGTGTGTGTGTGTATGTGCACGTAACACACACTATTCCCAGCAGCACAGTTGATGTCGGGAATGTCAACACACTCAGAGAGATCTACCCATATTACCCACTGCCAAAACGGCCTCTGCTAACTCCACACACGCACTGGCTGGGAGTCAGTATGAAGATGTTTCACAGCGCTGTTCCTCATTAGAGAACATGACTATCACTGATCTCTGTTCAGTTTTACTGACCCACAAAACAGACATGTTTGATGAAAATCATTAGCACTGACTTTTAAAGAACATCTGAAATCCATTGCAAGTCCCTTCTAGTGGTCAAAACATCATTTGACTGATTCCCTCTATGTGTCTGCCAGACTCCGCCTGTAGGTCTGTGTAAACACATTCATCACCTTCAGAGGGGAACAAATAAATAGAAAATGTCACACTCACACACTATGGAACTTAACAGAGTGTAACGTAGTCAAGAGGGCTACATCATGTGTGTGCTCTCAAAGCATGTACTCAGAGCATGAGACAGCACACTTGTGTAAACTCCATTTGAAGAACTGTATGTGTCTCTCTCTCTCTCTCTCTCTCTCTCTCTCTCTCTCTCTCTCTCATTCCCTCCTGCATGTGAGTGTGTCATTTGGCCCCTCTGATCGTCCAGACAGGAGTGTGTTGAAGTCAGAAAGTCAACAAGTGATCTATCTGTGAGCTCATCTTATCCACTGCCAAGACAAACACACACACACACAGAGACATGCAAACTCACAGACACACTTTCAGACATGATCTGTGCAGTCATTTTTTTCTAGAAACACACACACACATTATTCATGTCTGTAAACAGTGTACTGTCACTCCATATGGACCGGCACACACCAACTAAAACACACATACGCACACACACACGTACACACACGTACAAAAACACAAGCCGCCTCCCCTTGTCCTGTTTCTCTATCTTCCGCTGTTCAAGGACATCAATTCTCCTGAGCACCAACCCTCTTCCCAAGTGTGTGTGTGTGTGTATGTGTGTGTGTGTGTGTGTGTTCTGTTTGTCTGTCTGTTTGTCTCTTTCCTCTTATAGTAGTGCGTAATTGACACGGTTTTATCTTTTAATTGAACATTTCGATTCCTTTCAAACAAACAGAATAAAACTCGAACATAATTAACTTCAGTTGGAAAACACAAACCTCATTTCACGGATCAATGTTTACAATCAGTGACCCATCAGGAACGCACACGCGCTTGCACACACACACACTCACACAGTGACACAGTCAAACACCTCTTGGTTTAACATCTGGTCGAATTCCGTTCAGAGTGATTCGCACATAAACATGCAGGTGCAGGTGTGAATCAAACACACACAGACTAAAACACATTTCAGAATAACTCTAAAAAACACACACACACACACACACACACACACAGAGACTGACCCCTCTAGCCTGACGTCTGGTAAGGAGCGGTTGAGGGCGATGAGTTCGCTGGCCATCAGGTTAAACTGGTTGATTTTGAACATCTCCTTCATCTTCTCCTGCTGGTCCTTGGGGATGACCACCGCCTTGCCCATCTCCCCTGGACCATCATGGGACCTCTGCACCACCGCTGCAACACACACAGCAATAGGACCAGACATGAGCATGCAGGCAAGACACACACATACACATACACATACAGGAAAGAATAGACACATAGAATACAATCAGTTTGAATATGTGTGTGGGTGGG
>NC_055966.1:4701839-4729561 GCF_018492685.1 Alosa sapidissima
GCTGATCACAAATAGAGTGTGAGAGTCTTGTTAGTTAGTAACATGCTGGGTCATGTTTTGGTCTTTTCCTTTCCAGCAGTTCTAACACTGTGTGTGTGTGTGTGTGTGTGTGTGTGTGTGTGTGTGTGTGTGTAGGGTCAGGGGGCAGCTGAGGGAAAGCACAGCTCACTGTGATTCACACCCTTCTGCTACCCTGCTCATGCGTTCTCACACACACGCTGCCCTTCACACAGGTGTGATGAAGCGTGGGGTGTGTGTGCATGTGTTGTCCAAACTGGACCCCATCAGTGTTTCTCGTGCATGTGCTGAAAACACAGGAGTGGACTGGGGTGGGCTGGGGTGGGGTCACTCTCGCTAGCGCTGCACAGCACAGCACTCCAAACCTCTAGCTGCCCAATTACACGCATGTGTAAAAACTAACGCCTGCAGATATGAATGTTAATACTACACTCAGTCTGATCCTGGTATTAAACACACGCTCAGTGACATTCGCCACTCCTGCCATCTTCTGCAAGACTTGGCCTTCAGAGACGTCCAGCCCTTCCCAACCAACAACCCTGCCGAGTGTGGTGGACCCACTGCACCATGGTAACAACCCTGCCGAGTGTAGTGGACCCACTGCACCATGATAACAACCCTGCCGAGTGTGGTGGACCCACTGCACCATGGACCCACTGCACCCATGGTAACAACCCTGCTGAGTGTAGTGGACCCACTGCACCATGGTAACAACCCTGCCGAGTGTGGTGGACCCACTGCACCCATGGTAACAACCCTGCCGAGTGTGGTGGACCCACTGCACCCATGGTAACAACCCTGCCGAGTGTGGTGGACCCACTGCACCCATGGTAACAACCCTGCCGAGTGTGGTGGACCCACTGCACCCGTGGTAGCCTGGCTGCCCTTCTCTTAAGACACTTCCTGTTGGCTAAAAGGCCCGGCAATGTGCTGATTACAGAACCCGCAGGGAACAGGTTTCATAAGAACATTATGCAGACAACGGAGCTACCAGAAAGCAAAGCTTAATATCCAAAATGTATTCAAGCAGCTTTAGCGTGAACAGGCTCCTCTGCTGAAATCCCTGTGCTATACACCACATTCCTCACCTGTCTAATGGTTTGAAGCAGCTTTATGAGAGTGTTACATCTGGTGAACCCACCCCCCAACACACACACACACACACACTCACATGTTATATTCAGGATGACAAACGCTACTGCTGGCCTCGGCCTCAGGATGTTTCTGTACATCAAAGCCAGCTTACACCACACAGACACACACACACACGTGCACACACACCTCTGAGGAATTAAATAAACCAGTGGGCTACACATTAACAGCTGACTGCCTTGTTCTGTAAGGGTTACGCTCAGAGTGCCGTGGTTTTTCTATTTCACTCACTTCTTCCCATGGAAAATGGCGCACACACACACACACACACACACACACACACACACACACACACACACACACACACACACACACACACGTGTCTGTGTATTTCTGTTATTATAATGGTGAGGAGTGGAGTTGTGGTGACACAATCAGCACAACACACTTCCTGTGGAGAAAGCTCACTCAATCATAGTCCATACAGATTTGAAAGCAGGCACAAATTACAAACAAAAACACACACATACACACATGCACAAATACAAACTAACACACACACACGCATGCACTCACGTATATACTCAGTACAGCAGAGGAATTACACATACACACAGTACACATTACAAAAGACTCAAACAAGACACATTTGGATCAATCCTTCTCCAATGTGCACGGACGCACATGTGCGCGTGCACACACACACACACACACACACACACACACACACACACACACACACAGGACAGAAATAGAGTTAAAGTCAGTAGAGGAAATCCTCAAGGTTCTGCACCAAAGAGAGGAAGCTGGGCTACAACATGCTCCTCTTACAATCACCTCCCCCATCTGTGTCTCTCTCCGTCTCTCTCTCTGTCCCTCTCTCTCTCACCTCCTCATCCTACCCTCACTCACTCTCCCCCATCTCCCTCTGTTCTGCTACCTCTCTCCTCCTCTCTTCTTTAGAAGTGCACTGAGCTGTTGAAGGCTTCAGATGGTGTCACTCCTATTTCTGGGGCCGCTGTCCAACTGCTGCCTGTCATGGCTCACTAGCTTCCTGCTCTTGTTCTTCCATGCCTGAAGTTCACACACACACAAACACACACACACACAATACAGTTCAACAAACACCTCCACATGTGACTCACACTCACTCCTCACAATAAGGATCATATGTCAAGGGTCCCTTACGTGCTCAGGTGTGTATGGGGTGGGCGGAGCAAACTGGTCTCCCGTCCAATCACGGGGGAGCTCCAGCTGACAGGAGGAGCTCGAGCGATCCCACTTCTGAGGCCTTAGTTCGACATGCCCCCTGTAAACACACAAACACACACACATTTTAGCAACAGCGTCTATCTTTAGCCTCTTCTCTTCTCGGCAATTCTTCATCATGTGCACTTCTTTGAGGAATGATGATGATGACTAAGATGATGATGATGATAATGATGGCATGTGTGTGTGATTAGTATTCTTTAGGTGTAACAGCATGAGAAATGTGTGTGGGAGTACACCAATCAGCCCAAGTGTGACAAGAGATCACTGTGAATGCATGTCTGTGTGTATCGTTTGAGTGTGTGTGTGTGTGTGTGTGTGTGTGTGTCTGGTTGCCTGGTCACTGATCTGACAGCTCTTCACAGTTTGAGTGTAATAATGCCTCTTACAGACAGCTTGTGGATTAAAATAGGGGAACATCTTTGAAGTTCAACCGCAATAAACCAATGGGCCCTCAAAAACGATGCAAACACACACAAAACACACACACAGACACACCAACCCTTCCAAATAAACAGCAGTGGGACCCTTAGTGTAAAGTTTATTCAGTGAGGTAAACAGGAGTCCGGTGAATCTGGCGGATTTAATCCTCCCGCTGAGAGTGGCCAGCTCGCATTAGCTCCGTTCCCAAGCACCATGGGGACAGCCCGGCGGCCGGTGAGCCGGGGACCAATTAAACGCCTCTGCATGAGTCGCGCCGGTCGCCAAGGAAACTGCCGAGAGAGACACCTCTGATCTCTTGAGCCGCGAGGGAGAGAGGGGTAATGGCGCGGCGGCGGAGTGGAGGGGTCACTGCTGACGTCCCCATATGAGGCTCTATGAGAGAGAGAGTGTGTGCACAGGTCCACTGCAGATCAGGAACCTTCACTGAGAGGACCTCCTGCAAAAACTTACCACGTTCTCTGCCATAAAGAGGACGCATGGGCGTCGAAATGTTAGTCGGTTTGCACTAGGCTAATAAAAATCACTTAAAAGCGCTGTGTGCTCCGGTCCTGCTCCTTGGTTCTAGTTAGACCTTGGGTCTCCTCTTTTTACATCATAAGATTATGCTCATCTACTCCTTCACATTATAGACTAGTTCAAACAGATCTTTGCTTGCTTATAGAGATAAATATGTTGTCGGTATACTGCAGCCTACCGATCAGATTAAGTAGGACAGGATGTGGTTATTCATAGGCATACCCGTCATCATGAGCTGTAACTCGAGACAACCTTCTCCAATCTTAGTACTCTATACTAATCACATAGGCAACAATAGCCACACCATAATAAATATGATAACCCAGGTATCATGCAGTTATTAATGTATTCTGATATACATTATGGACTTCAGATAAGCATATAAAGAGATCTACTGGTTGTAAATGTAGTGTAGTGTTGTGGAGGTGGTCACTACAGTATCTGGCATCAGGGCCGACGCACAAATGAAAGAGAACTTAATATAATAAGGCTTTCGTGTGAGACCGCTACAGTGTCTCAAAAGCAAAAGCATTCTGGATTAACTGTGAACTACAGAGAGATGATTCTGATGACACAAAGTGTTTATCACTAAAATGGAAGACTTGTGTGGACACATGTTTTGGCAATCATGGTGCCAAGCGATGTTGACAGCATGTGCCCACTGTATCAGCATGTGCCCACTGTATCAGCATGTGCTCACTGTAACAGCATGTGCTCACTGTAACAGCATGTGCCCACTGTAACAGCATGTGCCCACTGTATCAGCATGTGCCCACTGTAACAGCATGTGCCCACTGTAACAGCATGTGCCCACTGTATCAGCATGTGCCCACTGTATCAGCATGTGCCCACTGGAACAGCATGTGCCCACTGGAACAGCATGTGCCCACTGTGCCCACTGTATCAGCATGTGCCCACTGGAACAACATGGGCACCCGGAGCTCCTCACCTCTCTCTCCAGATGGCAATCCAGCGCCACTCCCCCTCAGCAGGGCAGGGACGCTCACTGGGGCGGCTGCTTTTAGCTCTCGCCAAACATTACTGAACAGCCATCAAGCAAACCCTACAGCACTGGAAATACGCACCAACCAAACACACAGTTACAGGCACACACTAAGGAACACACATACACACACGTGTGTACACACACACACACACCTGACCCGTCCCATTTCCAAGCGCTCCGCTGGGAGAGCCCCACGTGCGCAGGTGTGACGTCAGAGACACGGTCGGGGCAGGTGACCTCCGCGTGGAGGGAAAGAGATGTTCACCAGCGTGTCACTCAGCAGGGCCAGTGCTCACTTCCTCACGCTGGCCGACCCTAACTAGGCCACAGACTTCACTCATCCCGCTGACGCCGACAAACACACACACACACACACACACACACACACACACACACACACACACACACACACACACACACACACACACACACACACACACACACACACACACACACACACACACACACACACACACTTCACTTCAGCTCATACAGACACATTTTTATAGACACACACTTTATGAGCAGGCAAAAGCACATAAAGACACCGACTGAAGCTACTCACACCGACACACACACACACACACACGCACACACACACACAGTTACAGTACTGTCAGTGTAGTGGTTTCCACTGTGAAAAAACTGCAATGCTTAAAAGTCTGAATGTGTACAGTATGTGTATGCTGATACTTTCTCTGAGTAGGCCTCGGTCTTTTGTTCATTCGTGGCAAGACCCGCCTAGATGATCAGAACATGCAAATAAGCTTATAAAAAGGGCTAGTTACAGTCAGAGTGACAAAGTGTTCTAAAGTGTACAGTAATCTTGGGGAGCACTACCTTGTAACTCCATATGCATTTTCATTCATTGATAACCAAAAATACTCTCTGCACCTTAATGTATAAGCCTACCAAACACACACACGCATGCAGTCATGTGAGGAGTATACTACCTTCAATCTTCCTCATGTGATATTATTAGGGATGTGACATTATGAGGGCACTGAACTAATTATGGAGTAAAGCTCAGTTTGAGGACGTTTCGGTGTGTGTGTGTGTCTATATATATATATATATATATATATATATATATATATATATATATATATATATATATATATATATATATATATTATGTGTCTCAAACTCTGGAAAGGTCACAGTGTTCAGGACACACACACAGCAGCAACATGTGTGTAGCATATGAGCATGTCGCTAACAGCATGATACATTAGCTGCTCACGCATGCTTACCCAGTCCAGTCCAGTCCCTCAGGGTGGGGTGAGACAGGGGCTGGGCAAATGTTGGGTTTGGGTGCGTTAAAACACAAACTACGTCACCAGCTAATTTGAGGGGAATAACTATGTCCAATTGGCTGGAGTCCTCCACCCTGCCTGACACACAGACACACACACACACACACACACACGCACGAAGATGACGCATGTCTTCCAGACACACACATTTAAAGGAGTTAATGTCTCATATATAAAGTGTATATGGTTCAATAAACTACACACACATGGTTTACACAGATCCACCCATAACAACCCAAATCAGGCAGATTCACTCTCAACTCACCAAATACACACAGAGAAACAGACAACAACAAACAGTATGAGAGAGTGACAGAGAGAAAGATAGATGAGATGGGAAGATGGAGAGAGAGAGCGAGAGACTGAAGAACATTCCAGCATCATTCTTTCTCTGTGGTTGCAGGCTGAGATGAACCTAATGGAATCCCAGTGATCCCACTCGCTGCCTAGTTAACCAGCAGGCCACCCTCCACCCACACAGCCACAGGGCTGCGCAGTAAACACGCTCTAACAGAGCCTGGCCCAAGCTCTGCTGCACCTCTACTCCTCTTCCTCCACTGCTCCTCTTTCCGTAGAACTACTTCACTGTGCAGGACTAAACAAGGCTAGTCCACGAAGACACAAGTTTACACACACACACACACTTCATCGCAAATCAATACACTTCAACAGAAGAACTCTAAAGAGGATAACAGAAAAAAAAAACACTTGCTGATGTGGCAACAACTCATGTAAACACACACGCACCTCCCACAGATACAAACAATCCAATGAAATTCACTTCGAATCACTTCATTTCTATGCCAGCTGGGAAGACTTGAAGTTAGAAACCCATGAATCTCTCTCTCTCTCTAGTCGAGAACATACTTATTGTATCGGGGGCTCCTTTTTACCCACAATGCATCTGTGCATGACATCATAGCTCAGTGTCCTCTCTACATGTTTTTCCATTCTGCCTCTTCAACGCAATTCCAGTCATAAATCTGAAGCACGCACACACACACACACACACACACACACACACACACACACAAAAGTGAGGGAAAGGGAGAGAAAGAGAAAGAGAGAGAGGGAGAGTGCGCAAGTGCAGCCTAAATCCTAAGTCTCTTTCTCTGTAGCCTGTAGGTTTTTGCATAATACGCAAAAAAACACCTCCTGTCTGGACAGATGTGGCCAACTCCCTGACAAACTCTTTTCACCCTCTCTCCCCCCGTCACTGGCTCGCTCACACACACACACACACACACACACACTTGCTCTCACACACACACACAGGTTACACCTCAGACAGCTGTTCACTGACTCAGACCACAGGAAAGGAAAAATGGCGTTCACTTCACCAACCCACCAGTCAGCACCGCACTTGTCTCCCTCACAACTGTCAAAGTGCAAGAGACCAGGCCAACTGAGAACTGTGTGAGGTGTGTGTGCGTGTGTGTGTGCTTGTGTGTGTGCATGTGTGTGTGCGTGTGTGTGATAATGAGGTAAAACCAATCTTAGCAAAATCAGGATGTTCTATTGCAAAACTGACAGAATAATTACTTCCTTGCCATTTAGTCAGTGATGGCGAAGTTGTTATGAAAGAATCTTGTTTAAAAAATAAACAAAACAAAACACTCTCACAAACACAGCAGCACAGTGCACAGTAGCTACACCAGACGTGACAGTGGGGCGTACGTTCGAAAAAAATAGACCATTCATCTCAAATGGATTTTACGCGTCGGGAACGGAGCGCTTCAGTTACGCGCCTGGTGTAGCTCATACCTCAGAACCCAAACACACAAAACACAGCCAAACACAGAATTCATACCCCTTGGATATTTCCCCTTTTATTGCTTTAATAAATGGAATCTTTGTCAATTTAATTTGGCCTTTTTTACAATAGTTTACAAAAATCCCCTCTTTAATGTCAAAGTAAAAATTTCTACAAAGTAATGTTAATTAATTAAAAAATATATACCGGTAATGCAAAATAAGCGATTGCATAACTATTCATCCCCCTTAAAGTGACTGGCCTAAATCAACAGTGGTCCTGCCAGTTGGTGCTAATAGTCTCACAATTAGTGAAATGAGGATGGCCTGAATGCAGTGAATGTGTATAGTAATACAGTATATCTGGAAGGTCTAGTAACTGGTCAATCAGTATTCCTGGCTATAATTCCACCAGGAAGACAAAAGAACAGTCCAAACAACTCAGAGAAAGGTTTATTGAAAAGCTTAAGTGAGGGGATCGATGCAAGAAAAATTTCAAGCACTGAACATCCTCTGGAGTTCAGTGAAATCCATCATTAAGAAATGTAAGGAATATGGCAAATGTGCAGATCTGCCTAGAACAGGCCGTCACCACAAACTGAGGGACCGTTCAATAAGAATAATGGTGGGGGAGGCCACCAAGGCACCTATGATAACTCTGAAGAAGTTAAAAGCTTCAGCTCTGTGATGCTGAGAAACTATGCGTTCAACAACTTCTGTCCAAGTTCATCACCAGTCAAAGCTCTGTGGGTGAGTGGCAAAGCTCTTATTAAATCTTGACTAAATTTCGCCCAAACATGTGGGAGAATCCAAGGTCAAATGGAAAAAGGTTCTTTGGTCTGATGAGACCAAATTGAGCTTTTTGGCCATCAGACTAGATGCTATGTTTGGTGGACATCAAGCACTGCACATCACCAAAAACGCCCCATGGTGAAGCATGGTGGTGGTAGCCTCATGCTGTGGGGATACTTCTCGACAGCAGGCCCTGGAAGGCTTGTAAAGGTAAAAGTAATATTGATCCAGCAAAATATATGAAAATCCTCAAGGACAATCTGATTCAGTCTGCAAGAGAACTACTTGGGTAGATTTACTTTGCAGCAAGACAATGAGCTGAAGCATAGAGCGGAAAACTACACAGAAATGGTTTAAAGACAGCAAGGTGAATGTTCTGGAGTGGTCGAGCCCAGACCTCAATCCTGTGGCTGAACTTGACAAGGTCTGTTCACACCTGATCCCCTTCCAATCTGACAAAGATTGAGCAGTTTGGCAAATGGAGTAAAATTGCAGTATCTACATGTAGCCTAATTGAGACCTATCCACGCAAGCTCCATGCCGTAATTGCGGCCAAAGGTGCATCTACTTTGATATGAATATTTATGCAATCACTTATTTTGCATTATATATTTTTAATTAATTAACATTACTTTGTAGAAATTTGCTTTCACTTTGACATTAAAGAGGGGATTTTTGTAAATTAGCATTAAAAAGGGCAAATTAAATTGACAAATATTCCATTTATTACAGCAATAAAAGGGGAAATATCCAAGGGGTATGAATACTTTTGCAAGCCACTGTATCAATGAGTCTTCCCATGTGTGTGTTTATTTCTGAACATGTCTGTAACTTTTTGCATGTGTATCTATGCTGTGTGTGTGTGTGTGTGTGTGTGTGTGTGTGTGTGTGTGTGTGTGTAATTGGCTCTCTGAGCTGTTGCAGAAGTCAACAGGAGCTGTGCACACAGACAGATGAGGTTGAGTGTAGCAGCATGGTGTGAGGCCTGTGGTTAGGCGTGCAGAGTGCTGCATCATGGGTAGGTGACCACACTGAAACCTAAGGAACGCTTCTTGTCTCATCCTGCAGTCAGAAACCCACACACACAACCCTATAGAGCTTCCCTTAACAGACACAAACACAACCCTAAACACAACCCTATACAGCTTCCCTTAACACACACAAACACAACCCTATACAGCTTCCCTTAACACACACAAACACAACCCTATACAGCTTCCCTTAACACACACAAACACAACCCTATACAGCTCACCTTAACACACACAAACACAACCCTATATAGCTTCCCTTAACACACACAAACACAACCCTATACAGCTCACCTTAACACACACAAACACAACCCTATATAGCTTCCCTTAACAGACACAAACACAACCCTATATAGCTTCCCTTAACAGACACAAACACAACCCTAAACACAACCTTATACAGCTTCCCTTAACAGACACAAGCACAACCCTAAACAGCTTCCCTTAACACACACAAACACAACCCTATACAGTACAGCTTCCCTTAACAGACACAAACACAACCCTATACAGGTTCCCTTAACACACACAAAAACACACACACACACACACACACACACACACACACTATACAGCTTTCCTTAACCTTCCACACAACGAGAGAGAGAGAGGGAGGGAGGGAGAGGGAGAGGGAGAGAGAGAGAGAGAGAGAGAGAGAGAGAGAGAAAAGGAAGTAGGATCAAATACCAATTGTGGTGTAAATGTGTGGGGCTGTAAGGAAGCGTATAAATATCTTCGTTAAGCATTCAATGCTGCCAGGCCAAGAGTTTCAAATGGACCACTACCGACTGACCACACACACACAGGCTCTGAAAAGGCATCAATTAAACAGCTACATCAATACTTCATTTAAAACCTCTTGGTGAAACACAGATGCGTGCATGTACACAGACACACGGACTGACACACACACACACACACACACAGTTGTATGGAAATACTTATGGAGGGAAGGCATCTGTTGGTGGTGGTGTGATCAATAATCTATTCAATTCACATTCACTTTTAATTACACACTCCCACAGAGGCCAATGAAAGACAGAGAGAGAGGAGGATGGCTGAGGAAGCAGAAAGCCAGAAAGCCAGAAAGCAAAAGTCTTTCATTCCAGTATCTATCGAACACCACAAGCGTTTGTTTTATCTCGCAACACCCAAAAACAAAAGCTGATTATAACGGTGCAAAACTAACTTCAGATCAAACTACTTACAGTGTTGTATGATCATTTCATTAATGCAGACACACACACATACACACACACACACACACACACAGATAGATACGTCTCTCTCAAGCACACATACACACACACAGCTCTGTGATGATGACCCAGTTCAGCAGATTAAACTACTTGAGCCATACAGAGGGATTTCGGACAGCTTAACTCACAAACACCAACACACACACACAGCCACACGCCTGCACACACACACACCCACACAGCCATACGCCTGCACCCACACACCCACACACACCCACACAGCCATACGCCTGCACCCACACACACCCACACGCCCATACGCCTGCACCCACACACACCCACACACCCATACGCCTGCACACTCCGAGTCTCATTCATTCTCTCACTGCTGCTCCCTCTCTTTCACTCAGCCACACTTTCTGTCCCTTTCTCTCTCCTCCCCAGCACACACAATAGAGCCTCTGTGTGGAGTGGCCTGTCCAGCTGCAAGAGACAGATACGGCCACGGGTGGGTGGGGGCTTCACCCCACTGGGCCACCGATACAGGCAAGTGCCCCTCTTTGCTGTGTGTGTGTGTTGGGGGGGGGGGGGGTTGGAGTGATAGATAACCAAATTCCTTGGCTATCTACGTGTCAGGAAGCAGAGCCTCTGCACCAGGAAGTTGTGTCTGTATCCATACTGCTACTGACTTCATCTTCACCCCCCCCCCCACACACACACACACACAAATACCTGCATTCTGCCCCTCTCACTCTCCAACATAAATACACATCATAAATATACACGCTATCGAAATCTTTCACCGTCCCAATGCATGGGCCTGCTGTCTTGCACTCTTATATCATTTACTCCATCACTCATTCCACTGAGGCACTTCAGTCTCACTTGCTCTCTTGACCATACATACACACACACACACACACACACACACACACACACACACACACACACACACACAGACAGACAGACAGAGACACGCGCTGCATGAGAGAAAGGGAATGATTTGGCGAGGCTGGGAGAAATGAACTAACAGTATTACTCCCCAAAGCCTGACTGACAAGTCCAGAAAAATGTAACATTTAAATCTCACACACACACACACACACACAGGGCAATGAGGCTCGGAATGCTTCAACTCTCTGCGTTTTTAAATCCAGACTAATCCTCACAGGCTGGAGAGAGAGAGAGAGAGAGAGAGAGAGAGAGATGGAGTGGAGTGTAAAGAGAGAGACAGCGAGAGAGGGGAGAGGGATGGAGAGGGGACTTTTGTGGAGATGTTAGGGACTGATCCGCTGGACTCCTATAAATCCTGCTGAATCCTCCAAGGCTTTCCTGGCCATCACACACACACACACACACAGTCCTGCAGTCCCTATCTCTCTGCCTCTCACCACCAGCTTCCCAAGTCAGTGGGGTAGCGGAGTAACACATGAGAAGTCAGCCTTTCCTGTCTTTCTCTACAGTGTGCCTGTCTTTTATCAAACACCATTTTACACGTCAGAATGGTGTGTGTGTGTGTGTGTGCTGAGAGCTGTGATGGTGCAGGGTTGAACTGAATTGGACCCTCAGGAAAGACTCTTGGTTATCTTGCCTCTCGCTAGGCTAGGAGTGAGTGTGTGAGTGTGTGTGAGTGTGTGTGATTGTGTGTGCGTGTGTGTGAGAGCACGCTCATTGGAAGTCCAGTCAGAGAACACTCCTCAGACACTGTGAGGGAGTTGAAATAAGAGACGCTCTCTCTCTCGCTCTCTCCCTCCCTCCCCGCCTGCCTGTCTTGTGCAGCCTCCTCTCTCCTCTCTTCCTCACCCTTCCCCCCTCTCTCTCTCTCTCTCTCCCCCTCTCCAGCAGATAAGGCTTGTTGTGTGGTGGAGTTGGACGGATGTGTGATGGTCTCCCCTGCCTGCTCTCTGTATCTTCTGTCTGTGGCCCACAATGCCTTTGGGCGTGACTCAGCTGAATGTGGCCTCCATCTGTTCACTACCACTACCATCCCAACACACACACACAATTGTCTTTGTAAACGGACACAAATACCATTACAAACACACACACACACACACACACACACACACACACAACCCATATGTTTTGCATTACAAAATATGTAGGCCTTACTGAGTTTACCTAATAGAAAAAAGCACAGTAATACTTTTTAACAAAAACCCATTATGATGACATGACTGGTATCATAGCATCATTGACGCCTGATACCAGCTTGGGTGACATGGTGAGTCCTTGGAGGATTCAACATGGAGTCTCAAGTGTCATATTACACCAACCACCTCACTGCCCAAAGCAAGCCTCTGCTCTTACGGAGGGAGGGGGGGAGAGAGGGGGAGGAGGAGTCAGGTAGAGAGGAAATAATTGCTTTTGGAGGGGTGCTGCTGCTGCTGTTATGGGAGAGAGCTGCTGTGATTCTCCATCAGCCCACATCTCAGAGTGGTGTCACTCACAGGATGCCATGCTTTACAGCTCCGAGTCTTCACTCTCCGCTACCCCTCATTCACAATTACAACAACACACACACACACACCAAATAGGGAATTAGTCTAGTGTGTGCGTGTTTGTGTGTGTGTGCATGCATCAAGTGGGGATGTGAATTTGCTTGTTTGTATGTGCACATGTAAACGTGTGGCTGTGTTTGTAGTTTTGTGTGTGTGTGTGTGTGTGTGTGCCTGGGTGCCCAGAGGTGCCTCAGCTGCAGCATCTGATACACAGCTGCAGCGGAGCAGGGCAATTCTCTCTGGGGCAGCAGTGCATCCTGGGTATGCGGGCCAGAGCTCTTCCCATCAATCTGACCTTCCACAAGGTCACTTTGTGGGGGGTTGTCACCATGGTTACAGCCTGTTTCCTGTGGTCTAGGGTTTGAAATAGGTTTGCAAAATAAACCCACAAGAAGGAGAGAAAGTGTGTGTGTGTCCATGCAAGAGTAAGTGAAGAGAAACCTAATTTCAACTCTGAGTGACCATTTTTGACCATGCCTTGTGCCTTGTGTGAGTGTGTATGTGACAGCAAGGGATAGAGAATGGAAAATCTGTCTGCCTGTGTCTCTCTCCTGCTGAAAAGTCCTCAGCTGTCTGCAAACTCATTCATCCTGAACTTCTAAGCTCAACCAGCCATCTGAAACACCTGGGGGTCAAACAGCAAAACATCACACACACACACACACACACACACACTTGCCAGTACGTGCACACGCACAAAACTGCATGTCCACAGAGGCCATCCTATGGTTTTATTCAGGGGGGATGTTTCTATAGTGACAGAAATTACCTCTGGGTGAGACACCAACACTGGAGCTCCAAAGGTCAGAGCTATAAAATCTCACACACACACACACACACACACAACACGTTAAAGGATGCAGTGCTGTGACAGCACATTTAAGACCTTACTGTGGCTTTGACCTGTCATAAGCAATTGCCTCTGAGCTGTATTTGACTCCACTCACCAAATATATGTGTGTGTGTGTGTGTGTGTGCATGTGTGTGTGTGCATATGATGGTAGTGGGGGGCTGAGGCCCTTACTTCCCTCATGAACAATCACAAATTAAGAGTTCACAAGCTGTGAAGCCATCATTGCAATGACCAAAATAGTGGAGCATTCAAATGTTCTTGGTTTATTGTGAGACACCAAGTTATTGACGTGTGAGTGTCTCTTTCTATTAGAGGTGTGTGTGTGTGTGTATGTGTGTGTCCTTACAGAGGTTTGTAGGGACTGCTGACAGGGGGAAAAGCCAGAGGAGTGGAAAAAAGAGGCAGAGTTGGAGGGAGAAGGAGAGGGAATCAATCAGTGTCACAGTGTGAGTAAACACTCACTTTCTGAGTGGCACCTCCACTGTCCTCCCACACACATACACTCTTTCTCTCACTGTCCTCCTCAATGTGTAACACCATCAAGAGTGTCTGCCACATCTAACCCATTCAGTCACAGATAGGCACATGCACACACACACACACACACAGATGCACACACACACATACACACACAGACACACACACGGTTCATTTTCTCAACCTTATCCCAGGAGACAGCCACCAGCACCACAGAACTTACAGGAACTAAACGGGTATTTATAGTCCCAGGACCAATCACGACCACACACACACACACAAAACTGTCTTTATGGTGCAGACCACCCTTTATAAAATGTGCTCAGAAAGTCTTAACAGCGTTCCCCGGTTCTCATCTCACCATACACAGACACACAAACACATGTAACAAACATGTATATAACCTACCTCAAAACATCAAAGGATGGCACATCAAAGTTCTCTGTAAGCACATTATGTAATTTCAAACAAACCCCTTTTAGTACTGATCGTTACCATTTTTGCACAGTAAAAAAAAGGACTTTGATTTGTGAATGTTTTTAACTGTGGAAAAACTGATACAAACTGATACAATCTATACATCTGTTTTCAGCCATTTTATCTGCCACCAGAGAAAGCTGAGGAAACTGCTGCCAACAAATGAATGATCACAACCTCACAAGAATTGCCCTGAACCTCATTCCAGGGAAAAGCCCGAACGAAAAATCCATAAAAAGGAAAGCAAACCTGTAGACCTGAAATACCTTTACACTTGGTCCTCTGACCGAACCAGAATGGACTCCTGCCTGACCAAACGATGGACATTAGTCAAGCCGACATTTCACCAGCATGAACCAAACACCCTGCAGCTCCCTCTACGGCCTATACACCATCTCTGATAGCACACCAGAGAGCGAAGTCAGGGCCGAAAATGAGGTCCTGGAACATAACCAATTATACCACAGTTAGCGATATACCGGAGCGGAGATACTGTTGTTGAGTTTTTATTGTTTGTTTTTGACAGGTGAGAAATGTTAGGTTTCCAAATCAAACACACAAATCACACAGATGTGTCTTCCTGGCCTTGTGGCTGGTCACCACCGCCACGCGGCAAGAGGAGAGGAACTTGTGGAAACACCTGGAGAGGAAGAGAGAAGCTAATCTGGGGAGGGCAGGGGGACACAGCCCACCACACAGGCCACTTTTAGACAGGCAGGGATGGAGCCGGTCAGTACCGACAACCTCTGGAAGTCACAATAGAAAACAGCCACTACACACACATGCACGCTATGGGGTCTGAGAGATGCACCAGCACACAAGCTCTTCTAATGATATGGATGGGCTTCACTCTGTGTCAGACACTGGCCAGAACAATCTAGAGAGCGACAGATCCAACTGCAGCTGGATCTGCCCAAAACCCATTAGCTTCTTTTTGCTGCCGCTCCCGAAGACAGACTGGACTCCCTTGAGCTGTGACTGACCCAGATCCTTACAGCACATGCCGTCATACGCATACATCTCCACATGCTCTCTCTCTCTCTCTCTCTCTCACACACACACAGAAGTATGAGCCAACCAGGTCACTTACAGGGTGGGTCTTCTAACCATCGCACACACACACTCGTCCTTCCTGTTACAGTTTTGAGCCCTTCATCTTATTTTAGTATCCATAGGAGAATGTACGACAAAAAATGTCATGAGAAACTATTATCTGATAAGCACAATCTGGAGTGCCCCCCCCCCCCCCCAAACACACAATATGTAGAACTACCTGAACTACATAAGAGCTTCTTCATTTAGAAGTTAATTAGTGAGAGGACTTAAAGCACTGACAAGGTCCTAACACACAGCAGACATGCCCACATGTGTATGCATAGGTCTTGAAATTTGGAGAACAGATAGAAATCAGGCAAAGAACAACTGGTCAAAAGATAATTTTGCACTGAAGAAATGATTACTAATAACAACGGAAATGTCACAACTCAAATGCAGTGGGTGAGTAAACTTCCCATTAAGTCATTACAAATGTTTGGCCATTGTAGCATCCAGCTTATTCAATGCCCCACCAAAGATAGACTGACCTGGTGTTTCACCAGCTCCCAAACGAGCCCCATAACTACTGAAGGCCGTTGACAGTGGCAAGTGGACATGGTCATAGCTGGGCTGGGAGGGTTGCTGGCGCTTGCCTCGCCCAGATGGCACCACACCTGAACAGCTGTTCCCCAGCGAGTCACCCACACACAGCACACACTCTCGCTGCGCTCAAGCTTCGGCTTCCCAGATTAGCAGTGTTGTTGTGGCTGCAGCGAGTGTTTAATAAGATTATCTTCAAATTAAGGAAGAGAAAAAAGCTCACTCTCTCACACACAAACATGTCTGCCCATAATCACTACCATCTCCCACAAAAGCGATGCTTCTCCTTGGAGGTTTGTGTGCTACAAATGTGTTTCTCTCACAAATGCTGAGCAAGTCTCCACATCACTCTGCTTGTTTTCTTTCTCCACCACTTTCTTCCCCCTAATCTCTCTCTCTCTTCTTCCTCCCACGTTCTGCTGGCTGCTAGGCCAGGTTGCTGCTGCTGCTGCTGCTGCCTCTTACTGCTGCTGCTCTCTCCTCTGGTGGTGGTGACAACATTGTTTAAGATGGGGGTAATCATGGAAATGCAATGGATAACATGGGTGTTGTCATCTATAGGTGACAAGATAGATAGTAAGCAAGTAGTAAGATAGTAAGCAAGGGTGATTATCGAGAAAAAAGAAGAAGATGATAACAGTGATGATATTGCAATAATAGTTCCTCAACTGAAGAGAATGATGATGATGATGATGATGATGATGATGAAGCTGGAGGTGGTGAGCTCCGGTAAAGACAGAGACTATAATAAGTGGGAATGTGAGGAGGATGTGTGATTCTGACACACATGAAGGTGACTCATGGTCTGTATCAGCAGCCACACACTACAGCATCCAGCTTTTTGACGGGTGTTTAATCGTAACTGCCGTTTCAGTCTTGTCTTCCTCTGCTTCTCTTTATCTCCCTCTGCCAGGCTGTCATTTTGAAGTCGCCACGTCTCCATTCAACCAGAAGCTAATTATTTGCATTGCAAAACAGGTCAGATCCTCTTCAGTTGATCAGTGTAAATACCAAACAAATCAAAAGACATACATAAAAGTGCTCACACACAGCCAATCTAATTTTTCACTTATTTAGTCCGATCTCCATTTTTTTACTCTTTATTTTGCAATAATGTGGTCAAGCATTTTAGTGTGTGTGTGTGTGTGTGTCATCGCGCTGTCTTTCTGGGGTCAGCACTGGAGCCTGGGGTCAGAGGGAAGGCAGCAGCAGCAGGAGGAGGAGCTTCATGCAGTCGCTGGTCCACTAGCAGCACTCAAAGCCACACTCACCTGCACTTTAACATACTCATCAGTACAAGTGATATGACAACCACCCGGCCCTCTCTCTCTCTCACTGACTCTCCCTCTCTTTCACACAACGCACTCAGATAAACACAACACCGCACTCACTCAGATGTACACAGACACAGACACACACACACACACACACACACACTCTTATATAGAAACAGACACACACACACACACAGCAATATAGAAATATGAGGCCATGATGGAACAATGACACTCATGTCGCTCGATGCCAGGTGCCCATTGGCACGCAATTCCACAGAGGAAGAGAAAAATGAAAGGACAGAATTATAGTGAGTGCACGAGAAATGAGGGTAAAATGAGACTATTGTTCCTGCGCCACTTAAAATAACAATCTCTCCGTCTCACTCACATAGAGGGACATATGCAGTGGTGTTGGTGTGAGCTCACAGGGAGGAAACATCAGGCATCTTAGTGTGGAGCATGATTCATTTCCTCACACTCACACACTGTGTGTATTGCAAAACAGGTCAGATCCAGCATACTGAGAGAGAGAGAGAGAGAGAGCGAGAGAGAGAGAGAGAGAGTGTGTGTGAGAGAGAGAGCACTTTGACACTTCGTGGGCACCAAAATACCACTGTGGCACCTTACATAATTAAAACACCACAAACAAGAAACATGTTCACAGAACACAGTGGGCATATTATAGCATTTAGCTCATCCATGGCCATCTACCAGTAGTCCTCTCTACTAATTAAAATGGGCCTGAGAAATAAAACTCTAAATGAGGGTGGAAAAGGGAATGTTGTTATTCAGCCATCTCCCTATACACTCACAAACTGCAATCAAGTTTGAGGGAATCAATTGTTCTTATCCAACAAAAGTTAATTCTATGGGGCTAAGCATTTGTCAGCCTAGGCATTTGTCAGCAAAGCCTTTATATATCCATAGTAGTATAATAGTATTTCTGATATGTTGCTGATTGGATCATAAACGGCCACAGAAACAAAGGGGAATGACTGACTCTTCTCTAATAACTGCGTTACATGTTATTTTCTATATTTCTGATATGTTGCTGATTGGATCATAAACTGCCACAGCAATGAAGAAAAGTGAAAGTGATAATGACTGACTGACTATTATTGTGTTACATGCTTCAAATGTAAAGCACTTTGAGCTGCATTCTGTGTATGAAAGGTGCTATACAAATAAAGCTTATTATTAATATTATTATTATTATTATTATTATATAGCCTATCCAAGATAGCATAAATATATTTTTGTATTCTAATAATACAAACTGTATTTTCAAATAGCCTACTGTCTATGAAATCAGTGAGAGTAAAAGAGTGAAAGCCATAGGTTTTAATGTTATGGCTAAGTCCATAGGTCATAGGGTGCATGAGACTAGATATTTAGGAACAACTTGTATTAAATAAACAGTGGCATTGTCTATTTTGAAGGTTACCGCAAAAGTGCGTGCGTGTGTGGCACCCCAGCGAGACATCTTTGGATGAGAGCGCATGTGCTGGAGGTGACATCTCGCGTGTCCAGCATTGTTCACATCAGACGTCCCATAGTAGGGAATTTGTATTGGGGACTTCTTCAGCTTTGCAACTTTGTCGTAAACTCGCAACACCCCCAAAACCACTCCGAGTAAAACTGCATTGCATGTAATAGGCTAATATATATATATTTTAAAACCATTCCACTACAAGAATTAATCTTACCCGTGTGACCTCAGAACACCCTAAAGAAGACTTCCATCGTAACTTCGATGGTTGTCATCCATCTACGCAAGACCCTACATTTTATCATGAAATGAGCTGCCAGAACTGTGGCCTGGTCTGAACTGTTTCGAATTGAAACCTGCACAATGAAACCAATGCTGTTGTAGGTTACCCTACTTTATTTGTTTTCAGAGTGGTTTGAGTGGTGTTAATCATTTGATGCTAATTCATTCGCACACAGCTCCAAATGATGTTTTCTGCCAAACACATAACATACCTTTTGGAAGATAACACGAATTCAGTCGTTCTTCAACACGATTAAACTACTTCTAGGAGAGGCGCATTCCGTCCGCAAGCAATCCCTGTGTCTCTTGATGTAGTGGAACGAGGAGCGACCAAATCAGGGGAAGAAACAGTTCCTTTTGAACACACGTAAACGGTGAACAGAATTGGTATTCCCAGATCTTCCGGCGTCAGTTCAAATGGAGGAAGAAAGGATATCTGCAAACATTGGTAGCTGCCCGCAAGAGCTTCTCGCTATAATTGACTGGTACAAATTGTTGCGAACCCTTGCGCGGAACCAGGTCTTCTGAAAGGTAGGTCTTCTCTTCACTTAACCGTACCGAAGAAAATAATCCCCAGTCAATGTTCCGTTAAACGTGCAGTCCGAAACCTACACAGGCCGACTTGTTTGTGTGGTAAATGGCGTTTCCTACTCACAGTGCACTAGCGGCCCGTCCCGTTGTTTTATGATTATGGTGTAAATTGGCGGAGAATAGGGTTCAGTGAGGCCGCGTGAGCTTCGCTTGGCTCCGGGCTGGATCTTGCACTGTCGCCGCCGCTCGCGCTGATATCTGTGACGAGAGAGCAGGCAGTGGACGTCGACTCCGCCCATTGCAGCTGCAACCCGGAAGCAAACAATTAATCCGGAAAAAATAAGCAATTAACGTTATAATACACACAATTAAAATGATATGTTGAATGAGAACGAGAAGCCTTTTTTGAGGTGGAAGGTAGTGCGTTTGTTTCTCTTAAGTAGAGGCTAGCCTATAAGTCTTGTAATGATATCCCATCTGGATGTCTGCATGATGTAGCAGGCAAGGCCTAGATGTGGCTACAAATTAGCTATTGGTCCAGGATATGAAGCCTGGGGGCTTATAGGGGCCTATTGATGTAAATTATATAATTTAAAAATGTGTAGACAACCAGTTATTGCTATCACTCTAGGCTGTAATGATAAAATAAAAGTGGGCCTATGCAAAATATTGGGCCTATGATTAGTATGATATTCCCTCACGGGATAAAAAGAGTATATATACTTACTTATATATTTAATGTGTGCAGTGGTGTTTTTTCCACACGGGCTAGGCCTAGGCTCATGCAATGATGCATTAATCTGATAATATTTAATCTGATAATATTTCATGAGCTGGAATACAGTCAATGATAAAGCAGCAATACCTGAAGCAAATGGGTTGGCTATGCAATGTGAGCTCACATACATTATTATGTAAATATATGTAAATTATAGTAAAGGAGCTGAGTTTAATAGCTTGTTGTCCTCTGTGGATCATGTGCCAATGCCTGTGACTTATGGAGCGTACTCATGTTGTGTATGTGTGTGTTTTTGTGTGTGTGTGTGTGTGTGTGTGTGTGTGTGTGTGTGTGTGTGGACATGAACCATAGAGGACCATGGCCTAGTTTAATATCAGATCAAAGGCTTTCTCAAACTCTCTGTGTGCAAGCAGTCTGAGCTTTGCCTCCTGAATTGACAGGCAAAATATTTGTATACCTGCCTCACATGCTTCTATGTACTCTTCTATGAATAGATAACGTGATAGACAAATGTGGGCACTGAAAAATTGCTAGCCTTGCAGCCTATATCCAGGATTGGGTTTAAAGTGATGACTAGATAAATTAAAAACGGTTTCAATTACGCTGCAAATTCCGGAGAGAGATAAGCATACATACACACAAATGTGCAGTCCATTTGTAGTTTTATTTGAAATTAAGCTCCAACTGTAGCTATTCATACTAACATAAATCCAACAATACATATTCATATAGAACAGTAGTGTTCTTTTTCTGTCCTGGTCTGACAGTGTGGGAGTGTCCCGCTCTTTCTATGAATATTGATGGTAATATTGATACAGTGTGTCTGATGACACCAATACTGTTTGAAATATGAGATCATTTCACTTCTGTGTCTGGTATGGCTTCTCTCCCTCTCTCCCTCTTTCTCTCTCTCTCTCTCTCTCTCTCTCTGTCTCTCTCTCAAACACACACACACAGAACACACAACACACACTCACACACAGAATTATATTAACTGATCAATGAGGGCCTCCAGTCAATACCATTTGCCCCAAGCTGATCTTTGGCTTTTCCCCCACATAATAGAGAGAGAGAGAGAGAGAGAGAGAGAGAGAGAGAGAGAGATGAGCAAAGTCTTTCAGTATGGAGATTAAACCATTAGACAGGATTCGCCTGGGGTCTGAGAAGTATGCTGATGGTTTGATACGTTGCTTAAAATGTGTGTGGCATAGTCTGCCTGCTGGTGATTTTTTGCTTTGTGCTTTTTCTGGTGAGTTAGATTAGATTAGATTAGATTAGATTATATATGTGTTAAAATGATGTATTAAGTCTGCACTAAATTAAACATTAATGGTTGTATAATATGTATTGTATATGTAATATTGTTGTTATTATGACTATTATTATAGGTTTATTTTAATCAATTTTTTTTAACTAATAATGCAGTGTTTATACTGTAAGTCACTTCACAAAAGCCTCTGCAAAATTGCATAAGCATAAACATACATAGAGTTTTGTGCATTGTATAATCCTCAATTATATTTTTAATATTTTTTATTAAATTACTTTATATAGTGTGTTATTTATTAACCTGGAAGCTCCCCAATTTGGTGCTTCACTTTATCCTTTGCCATCATTAACAGAGGGGATTATTGTGTGTCAAATGTTTGCAAATGCATTGTGTACTTGTGCATTGTGAAGTAACCTTCCAGCAATTCCTCCTCATTCCACTGACATGGTAATCAGGTACTCACTCACACATGGGGCCTGAGGGCTTATAGCTTCAGCCAGTTAGCCTCCTTCTAGCTAAATCACTGGAGATAATTATCCTGGCAGGAAAACCTCCTTTAGACTTCAATGCATTACTTTTGCAATGCATGTTTCAAATGAATAGGAAAATGTTGTTGTTTTTTCTCATGGACCAGTCATGGGTGACTCAGTTCAGTCACGACATGTTCATGTGACATTAATTATTTCTGTTGAAGTGATGACAGACATTGTGCAGTGGTAGTGTAGCCATCCTGTAGCTTTTTCTTCCTGTCGAATTACATGTCCACCTGGACAGCCCAACAGAAAAAGTCTACAGATCTTTAACACTTTGCCTGAATATCCCCTATACCACCATCCGAATGAGCAGGTCACTGTTGCCTTGAGGTACGATTCACTCCCACATGATATGTGTCAGTCACAACCAAGTTACCGCTGAAATGAAATGAAAATGGAAAAATCAAATCCCATGAGTTGTCTCAGTGCTTTTGTGCTTGTTTTGACCAGGTTTTTGACAAAATGCCAAACAACCTCATGATGAGGGACACAGATTTCCACTCGAGTGTCTCATTACACTTCACACACTGGCTCATTAGATCTGTTGTTAGATGGCGATGCATGACTATTTTTTTTTTTTAATTGACGGCTTACATAGGTCTACGCAGATACATGAAAATAAATAATAATGTGTACTTTATTCTCCCTTCAAGAGGAGAATAACAAAGATCACACTGTAGTATGTTTGTCACATGCTCTTGCCAACCTGCCCTGAGCTTTTCAGTGCTTCATTGTTATGATGCTCTAGTTGAGGGCTAGTTCATGCAAATTCAAATGAATAGGTTTAGTCTTCAATCATGCACATTCAAGAGATACATGTGGGATGAGCTGGTAATGTGCTATACAAAATACAGAAGACTGAGCTACCAATGCAATATGGAACCTTAAAGCAACACCAAAGAGTTTTTTGCACCTTAAAATAAAGTTTCCAAAATGTGGTTCATCAACTGTGACGGTGAACAGCACACGGTGACGGTGAACAGCACAATGAGACATAAGAAACTACAAATTTGACTTGCATGATGTCGCAATATATCTACTTTCATAAAATCATGCACTTATTCTATCTTGTCTGTGGACATCGTTATTTGCAAAGCCATTGCTGGATAAACAAATAGCGTGCGTGCAACAGAGGAAAAGTTCTTTGGTGTTTTTCACATTGATCTCTGTTTCTCGAGGTCACTGAGTACTGTCGGCACGAAGGAAAAAATGACACTCTCACATGGGGGCTCATGAACATCCCCTCAGAGTGTAGCACTCATAGACTCATAGCAACATCATGAATGCAGCAAATGCCTGCAATTGTCCTCTGTGAATCATGCACCAAAGCCTGTGACTCCTGGAATATACTCGTAGGTGTGTGTTTGTGTGCACTGCTTAATCTAAACTGTGTGTGTGTGAATTTACAGTAATTTCCTAGTGTATTAGCCACATTGGGCATGAACTGCAGGACAGTATTTTATGTAAATATTAAAACAAAGCAAAACATTGTATGGACCGCACCCCATGTATTACCACAGTGCTCAAAGCCCAATGAATCAGAATCAAATCGTGCTCTAAAAGAAAAGCAATGCATTCTCATGTATAACTTTCCCCTGTAATAACTAAAGAAATCTTACCAAATCAATATATAAAACTTGGGTAGCAGGCAATGAAATGATGGTAGAGGTTTTAGATGTTTACTGGGTCCCATGGTTGCAGGTCACTCTTTGCTTTATTGCAGTTTAAGTCACCTCATAAAGCATTCATGACTGCTATGCTATGGAGCTGCAGAGCTGCAACTTGCTGAAACCTTATTTATGTACAGCAGGAAGCCGTCTGCTTGTAGCAACAACTTCATCACAATGAAAAATGAATGAGACACCATATTTTATTGGGGAAACTCTGCCTTCTTCTCCCTATATGTCTCTTACCCCCCATATTCACTGTTTACTCCAGAGAGAGTTTTTTTATGTGTGTCTATTTGTGTTTGTGTCTTGTTGTATGTGCATATCATCTGTGTATATTTGTGCATGAAGATTAAAATATAAACTCTCATTGTACACAACATTGTCAAACAGAAAATATGCTTATGAGACATAAGAGACACTACAGTCATGACTGACAGTCAATCAAAAGTTAAGGTGAATTTTTGTTCTGGAAAGGTTATTTAGGATGCATGTCTCTCTCTGGTTGTAGGACTTAGATTGTACATCTAATGGATGGGTTTAACTAAGGTTATAATCTGCACAGTTACCAGTGAGCACAGCAATTTTGTTAAGTTATCATGCAATATGCACTGGTCCTACTGCCTGAATTAAGAGGAGTCACCAACAGTTTTCTCAACTGGATTGGGTGCAATGCTGCATTATGAATCAGTGAAATATGACTCATTGCATGATGAAAAATGAATACACCCAAAAAGGTTACCCCACTCAAATATTCACCCTGTAATTTGGGGCTATGGAATAACTCCTTTACCTCAATGATAAAATCACATATCCCGGTATTTCAAGGCTCTCTCCCATGGTTATAATCATGTTATTTATCATTATAATACAGCAGGTTAACATCTAAGGTCTTGCTAAAGCTGCCCAACCAGAGACATACCGGTATATGTCTTCAAATCAGGGATTACACTTGAACAGTGACAGTCTGCAGTCACTACCTCAGTTAGAGGGCAAGCTATAGAAAGTTCTGCTGTCCATGACAATCAGAACAGGACTCTGACCTCACAAGCCAAGTTTTCGAGGCTTCACATAAGCGGAGTGATTTTTAGTCTTTACAGGGCTTGAGGCTTCAGTATAGTGAGCATTTAACACCAAAGAACGAGTATGTCTTAGGAGGATGCAGGGGATTTGTGAAATGTGTTTATTAATGATGTATGATGCTGACTCACTGTTCTCTGTTTCAGATTCAGGCAGTCCTGTAACTTCAACGTTAACCATGCAATGTGTTCAGTACAATCAGGACAGCAGGTATATGCAAGAACACATTGCTGTTATTGCTTATGTTTCCACAATGTTTAGCTTTGATTGCACAAATACATCCGTTTTGCATCCATGTTTTCATATCTCCATTCACTTTCTCCTTCAACTTCCTATTCTATCTATATATCTTTTCATCAGTCACTCACCCATGCAATAATACACATAATCTGACTCAATGAACTAAAAGAAAGTGGGAGAGGAGAGAAAAGCAAAAGAACAAGGGATGACAGAGATGTATTATTCATCCTCTGCATGACTGGTATTGTAAATCTTCCAAATGCTATTACAGTGTGATGAATAATGTATGTTAGATCTTGAACGCTCTAGAGAGTGTGTATGTGTGTGTTTGTGTGTGTGTGTGTGAGAGAGAGAGAGAGACAGAGAAGGGGCAGATGTAAGATGTGTTGCTATGTGGGTGGGCTGTGTATAGGTGCCAATAGGCTAAGGTGAATTTGAGTGATACCTGGATGGGCAGCTGTTAGGTCATGTATGTTGCATGTTCGTGTGAGAGAAAGATAATCAAGAGAGGTGGATATTAGCCTTTGTATGGGTAACTTGTGTGGTGTAATTAACAGTTTTCCAAGGGACACTCAAATCTGTCCAAATGTGAGTGTGAAAATAAACTTGCAGTGTTCTCCTTAATGAGGCAGTCTGTCATAGAGCATGAATCACTTTTCTTTAGCCAGCTGCTAGGGCATGAAGAGATTTGGAATAAATACAACATCTGTGTGGAATAGACTGAATATAATCGGCCTAAGGCATTGATACATATTGGGTAGGGTAGATTATCACAATGTATAGCAAAAAATTTAATGGGAATAAGATCACTAAATCATAGAAGCCTAACAATTAAATATGCATGGTAGTCTATACTTTACATCACATTTATTCATTTAGCTGACACTTTTGTCCAAAGCAACTTGCAGAGTGGGATGACATTCAAGCTACAGTGCAAAAGTTTAACTTTAAACTTTATACAATACACAAACCGAGCAGTGCAGAGTTTAAGTTAAGCTTAGTAGTCAAGAGATAGAGGTGGATAGTGCATGGGTCTGGGTGCTAATTAGGTTGGTGTGTTAGGTTCATAAGTGGTGTTAGAAAATGTTAACATACTAAACATATTTGTTAACTAATAGAGAGAGAGAGAGAGAGAGAGAGAGAGAGAGAGAGAATGAGCACAATAATGTCAGTCAGGCAGGGATAGAAGGAAAGGAGCAAGGAGGAAATAAATAGAAAATAAAGACACATATCCAGTTAAAACGTGCCATAGCTTATATATATGGATATGCATAGATTGTTATGTTGACTCTGGCGGTTTTTATTTAAGGTAACTCCAATCGGACTAGAGTTTTTAGCTGAGCGCTCGCACACACACACACACACACACACACACACACACACGATTTTAGGCTATGATGAGAGGAATTAAAATCTCTCTTCCAAGCCCGTGGGTGGCGCTAATGCCCCTTCTGGTCGGAAGTAACCTCCAATATAGTTAGAAGAAGATTTTGTGTTTATGTTGGCTGGTGTACGTTATTGGGGGTGAAATATTAAACTGAAAACAAGTGAGTGAGTCTCTGGTGGTGAGACGTCTTATCATAGCCTAACGCAACGTTACATGAGATACGGTCGAATAATTTGTTGTCGAAAATGGCTTCGCCGTCTGCTAGTCCCAGCTCACCGGTGATGGTGGACGTGGTCGCGGTTTCAGTTTCTCCTGGTCCCAGCAGCAAAACGCCGTCTACAACCACACCACCATCCTCCACCTTGGCGAGAGGAAAGAAGCGACCTGCTAGCCCAGCTATTAATCCCGGAGTCACTAGCAACAGCAAGAAAAAAAAGATACAGTTTACTGCTAGCTCTACAGGCCAGGTTCGTTGGGCCAAGAATTACCATGAATGTATACGGTATGTGTTCGCATTCTGCAGATATTAATAGCCATTCTGCTTATGTTTACTTGGCGTTTTTTCAGTTAGCAACCGTGGATGTCACAACAAGCGAAGCAAAATCAGGAGGAGGTGACGTTACCTCTGGGTCAGCTGAACCTGCGGCAAAACCTCTGCCTTTCAAAGACCCCAGTTTTGTGGTGAGTTAGTCGTCTACTTCTCTGACCATAGCCAAACCTACACTACCTTTATCAGTCAGTCAGTAGCAGACCACTTCATCCCTGAGCAAGAAACACATGCACACATTTAATTTCCCTCCTAAGTTTAGAGTCTTAAGGTTTGGACCATCTTTACCAGCAAGTGAG